>NC_047143.1:16284288-16426788 GCF_009829125.3 Periophthalmus magnuspinnatus
AGATAGCAGAAGCGTGAACCCCAGCAGCACATTCCTGACCTGGGGTGACAATGGGGAAGTGGGCTGCCAAGGCTGGAGGAAGAGAAAATTGTAAAAATTGTATCTGTAGCTGTGGGGTTTGTCTATCTTTGCCAATATTGCCTTTATTCTACCGTAGATCTAATCTTGGATGAGTAATTACAAAAGCTTTCAAAGTTTGAGAATAATCTTTGGCTTTGTTTTAAAAAAGGTAAAATTCAAAAGCACTTAATGAATGATAGCAACAAAAGAAAACATCAAAGAAAGTGAAGGTATAGCATATGCTGCAAAGTATAACTTTGCAATACATACTATATTGCAAGGTTATACTTTGCAAGCTAAAATGTATTATTCAAACTTTCTACAGAATAAGGTTAGGAGTAGACTTGATAAGTTTTCTAAACTCATCGCACACACGCACACACACATATATAGTCAAAAAAGAATGGCAACTTTTTTAAATATATAAAAGTTTACTTACATAATATAATAATAATAATAATAAGAAGAAGAAGAAGAAGAAGGAAGATGAAGAATGAAGAAAATAGATCCAAAGATTTTTCCCTTTTTTTGACATTATAACATTTGTAGTAAACTCCAGTTAGTCTTTCTTAATGGGTCTATATCATTTAAAACTACAGTATATCATTTTTTTGGCCAAAAATTTACTTTTGTTTTGTTTTTTTCTTTTTAGTTGTGTTTGTGTTTAGTTGTGCACACAGAACGAAACCAAATAATATATTATACTGTAAATAAAAATGACAGCTCTTACAAATACTGTAACAAATTTTATTTTAATGATCATCCTACAAGGTTGGACACATAAGAGATTATTAATAGTTAACCCATCCGTATTTCACAGTTTCTCTGACCACGCCTCTTCATCCTGGCGCCTCTCCACTGTAATGTCTTGTAATGTTCTTTTTCCTGCAGTCACTGATCCACAAAGCTAAAAGCAGACTCCATTTGCACGATGGTTACAACCCTTTTTGCATCCTTGTTAAAACGTATTGCTGCTGTTGTCCTTATGTTATTTTTCTCCTTTTTTTATGTTGAGTTTACATGCAAAGTTTATGGTGGACGTTTTCAAGCATCAGAGCAACGCGAATCTGGCGTTGACGCGGCGTGTCTTGAGCATTCAGGAGTCAGACTCTCTGTTCATCTGTCCAAAAGTTGAAAAAAACTTAACTTTTTGGTGTTTGATGTGCAGTGTCAACCAATCAGAGACTGTGCTCCAGTGACTATGTGATGTCCTGATTCGAAACAAGTGGAAAGACATCAGCCACAAACTAGTGGTAACTTAATTATGCTGGGCACACCGGCTAGTTTAAAGGCTAGTCACAGACCCAGACACACTGCCGCAGAGCTGATCACCTCCATTGATGGGTTTTATGTAATAAATACACTAAAGTCACTCTCTCAACTTGGTCTGCAGCATTCATAAAGACACAGGGAAACAAAACATCCAAAGGCACTCACAGACCACAATGCACACCCTGGACACGCGTCAAGATAACCTGCATCCAGAGCATGTCCTCAAATGTAAAGGCGTCCAACGCATTCTTGATGCCCCGGTGTTTCAGAGTCACACTGCTAGCATCGAACATTTATGTAAATTTGTCTGAACGCTTTCTGTACTGTACAGGATATACGACACGTCCCTTAGCCAATCAGGACGCAGAACACAATGCACCTCCATTCACTATAAACAAAAAAAAAACAACAAAAACATTCAAAATTGCACAAAAAAAATATTGCAAGGGAACACTGCATACCCAAATACTCCCCCAAATACTCCATCTGGACTCCATCCTGTCAGTGCATAGACAGCTAGAGTGGCCTCATCGCACCAGAGAGCTTCTGTCGCTAGCATTTCTGTCTTGCTTGTCGTGTGCTGCTTCCTCCATGGCGCGCTGTAATGCCGTAAATGACTTTGACCTTTCGGGAGACTGCGGACAGAGAAAAGATGGAAACCGAGCCAGCTAACAGTGGAGTGGGCGGCTGGCAGTAATAAAGTATAGAGGCAGTGGGCGGCTGCCGATGCTTAATAGAAGACAGAAGGGATGGGCCAGCAGGGGTCAGTGGAGGTCACTCGCTCTGTGAATGCTAAAGGTGACGCTAGCAGGAGCAGTATAGGCTTCATTAGTGAGCTTCTGATGTGCACTAATGCTACACTCAGCATATGTATATATTGAGTGGAAGATAATGTATCATGTACTATGGCGAGTTATTAGAAGATATGTTGCTATTAATTGAAAACTCTTCCTGCCCATGCACGGCTTTCACTGTCCCTTGCTTAATATGTGCCAACTTTGAATTGCATATTTACAAGCACTTCTGTCTAATAATTTGTTGTTGGTGTTATTTTGGTGTGAAAATGCAGACACATTGTCATATGGATAATTGGAATGTAGACAAATTGTCTACTAACTTCTTGCTACTAAGATCGTATGTACAAACCTAGAAAGCTTGTTACATTTAACTGTGACATGTCACTTTTGTTGCGCATTCTTAGCATCCTAATTTGTTGTGAGGAGAACATTTTTTAGAACTTTTAAGCTGCAAAGCAGAGTTGTATTTTCTCCTTTGGGAATAAAAAATATGTGAAAATTTCATGTTGTGAAAAGAATCCCTAGAAAATCCTTACTTATTTACTTACTTGTCCCACGTTGTTTTTTACTCCATTCATCTCTGTTCTCCATATACACTGCAAGCTCTTCTTTAGATGCAATGCCAGCATCTGTTTTTTTCCGCAGGTTGGCACAGGTTTTAATCGGTTTCCTCTTTTGTCTGTTCCTATAGGATCACCCTGTTAAACTAATTAGTGACCTTTGTGAAAGCAGTTGATGTCATCATCCGAACACGGGCCGTTTGAGTTAACAAAAAATGCACAGGGGCTCTATAGCAGAAAGCTTTGTGGGCCCAAAGGATGCAGTACATATGGAGCGGGCACTAAGCAAGCTTGCCCCAGGGCAGGGAGGGAAGAGTCCAGTTCCTATTATAGATCCATGCTTGGGATACAATATTTCTCCACTACCTCTGCAACAAGTGTAACTTTTATGTTGACGTGTAAGCTAATGCCAACTGTGTACCTCTTCTCTTTCAGGAGCGGGGAAAGATCGGCGTGATCTTCAACGTTGGAACAGATGACATAGCCATTGAGGAGAGCGCGGTGATGGTGAGCGATGGCAAATACCATGTGGTGCGGTTTACACGCAGTGGTGGCAACGCAACACTACAGGTGGACAACCAGCCTGTCATAGAACGCTTCCCATCAGGTAGGAACTACCATCTAATCTGCCGTTTGTTGTTTTATTAGCACGTTAACCCTGTTTTTGTCTGTACATTGGGGAGAGAAAGAAGCGCATTAAATGAAAGGCAAGACAAGCATTTTAGCTAATATGAAATGCTAGCACTAAACGTGCTTTTTTGGATATGGAATTACCTGACTACTTTTTAGTTCTGAATTTATGTAAGGATGCTTTATTCATCTCCACTGTGCACAAATTATTGCTGGTTGTTCAAAGGAAGACATTTTATGGCTGGCCAATGCTAAATGCACCGCTGTCAGGCACTATTTCATAACACAAAAATGATTATGCTGCTAATGGGTTTTGCTCTCAGGCTGCAAAAGACAATTAAAATTATTTGTTTTTGCAACATATTTTTGGCCTTCGTCCTTGCAGTCCAGAATACAGAGACGTGAAGCTTGTTGAAGTCGGTAAAATAAACTGAGCAAGAGTAACGATCAATAGATATAAAGATTTGTAGTTTACCATTTGAATTATATGGTCAACCATAGACCCCTTTTCTAGTTGAATGAATGAATTGAATTTCAGATAAATATTACATTTGTTCACAGTTACAGACATTTTGTACCTTTTCTGTTAAACATAGCAAAGCAAATGCTACATTGAAAAGAATTCTGTCACCATTACCATAATCCTTAAAGTTTAAAATGTGTTCCCAACCTACCAATGTGTATGTTACAAAATGTATGTTCTTCTAAATATTTGTTTTTCTAAAAGAAGTGGTCCAGTTGCATGTTCTAGAGGAATAAAACAGACTTTAAAACCTTTGGTGAAGCAAGATACACTTTTACTGTATTGTGAATATCCTAATTATTCACCACAATTAGATTATTTGCACTTTTCACAACCAAAGTGTAGGTTTGCTGTCACAGTAAATAATTAGCATGCTAATTGTGCACTCCCTGATTCTCGGACAATTAAAGAATTTATAATTATATGCAGACTTATTTTGACCTCAAGAGCTGCAAATATACCATATCTGTACCATGAATCAAGACAGACTTCACTCAAATACATACCCTTTAAGAAATATATTTTACATGGTTGCAAGTTGTGTATAAGAAATTTGTATTCTTACAAATCTTGAAGCAAACATGCTCTTTTTCCTTTTTTTTAACTGTCATCTATTTGCTCCATTGAGACATCATCAGATCAAAAGTCCTACATCTGGGTCGTAACAGTCTTTCAACTTTAGCAACCCCCCTTCCCCTACTCTACCATGCCTTCATTCATTTAGTTCTGTCACTCTCTCCCTCCCACTTGTTTCCGTCTCGTCGAAGTTTTTTGCTTTGCTAATGCATGACATCCCAGTTTCCCCAGGATGCTAACTGCAACTTTCAAAACAAGATCTTCAAAGCACACAACCCCGGAAATAGTTCCAAGCACATACCCAGTTCTCATAAATGAATCAAAGCCATTATTTGGTGACAGTCTCTTCGGCTTTCTCTGATCTAAAGATGTGCTGATGGGCCTTGAGCGGGTATACAATTGACACCCAAACTTACAAATGATAACAAAATAACAATATAATATAACAATAATACATTACATATATACTACAATACAATACAAGTCTGACTTACACAAGTCTAAACAAAGCAAACACTCTGGACAAGGCCATGTGAGATCTGAGTCTAAATCAGGTCTACTCAGAACTAAATCAACTCAAGATTAAAATCGAATTATGACTGAAAAAGGAAAACAAGGTCTAATTTGGATATATTCCAAGACTAAACCAGATCAACACACCACTTTCTAGGACATCAAGAGGGCATTTGGTCTTGACACAACTTTAATCCTGTCTGAACCAGGGCCAGGGCCCGCTGAGCCTATAAGCAGACTGAGCATCTGCTTGGGGCCCTGCGACCAGCAGAGGCCATACATTTATGTTGAAAATAATGATCGGAAAACTAAACGGCACTCAGGTGTTTATACTAGTCTAAATATTCCTCTAAAATAATTAAATGTGTTTTTCCACTAGCTTAATATGCACTGCCGACATTTGTTTTTGAGTCGGGCATTGGCATAGACAGCTACATTTAGTTTACACTGGTGAAAAGGACCCCTCTTCTTTCAAGGTACGCTCCGGGTGCGCTAAGGTAGGAAAGGTAAATTTGAATAGGTGCTTTACAGACTAAAAGTTAGTGAACTTAGGTTTATCTACAGTACAGGACAATGCATGAAATGGTAGATTGTTTTTGGGAATGAAGGGCTTTTTAGAGAGGACTCGAAATATCTCACTTTATACCACTGTGAAGCCATGCAGTGAAGCCGTACGTGTATAATTATGCATGCAGGATATATATCAGAGCGACATAAAGACAGCAGGCGAGTCCGTTTATTACATTGGCTGTTTTTGGTTGTGGCCGATTCTTTTGTGGTCTAAACTATCAGATGATGTGAGTGTAGGCTAAAAGGGATTATTGCATCTGTTGTCATATTAACGACCTTGATTATGGCAGAAACCTTTCTTTTTCAAATCTGCTGGACGAACGACCTGTGAATGACTCCTGAATGTGTTCTAAATGCTCATTAATATGCGCATTTACACCAAATCTCTGCTAATTTTGTATGCTTGACACTAAACATCAAAATAATGAAATCCTAAGATCCTAAAAGTCTTTTTGTGGTCTATTCTTTGAAGTTACAATATTTTGTGCATTAGTTAATGTCCAAATTATTAGATTTTTATAAATCTAATGTTATGTTCAGGCTGTTCCTCTTATGCCACTCTAAGTTAGATCAATACTTCTTGAGTAATATAATTTTGAAGAAAGTGAGCCCTTGTGTAAGTACATCTTTTGGCTAACCCATCCAGTTCAGCGTTTTAAAACATAAAGAACTGATAAATGTAAACCCACTTTAGCCTACTGGAACACATTCAAATGCAAAATCTCTAGAATTGAAAAATGTCTCTAGGGGAGGGCCCCCAGATCCCCTTCCTTACATGTTTTTTCATACTGTTATACTTGTGGCTACTGCTGTTATGAGCCTCTAGAATGTTCCGTCTTTTTACAACTGGTTGAGATGATGTCTTAATTGGTCAAATATGTGGCACTGAAGTGGCGAGGGCCCCAATGGCAAATTCTGCTTAGAGCTTTCTAATGGCTCCTCTAGTCTGAACCAAAACTCAATATGGCTCATGGACATACACCACCAGTCAAACGTTTGGATACACTTTTCATTTATGTTTCTTCCATGGTTATTTACATTGTATATTCTCAATGAAGGGATCAAAACTATGAACGGACAAATAAGGAATGAAGCAAACAAAATAACTTGAAACTTATTTTAGATTAAATACATTAAAAAAAAGCCTTTACCCTCTGCTTTGATCACTGCATTGCGTTTTTGGCCCCAACAAGGGTCCCTGTGAAGTGAAAATCATTTCAGGAAGAAGTCATTGAGAAAAGGTTAAGTGCTTGCAGTGCAGTCAACAAAGCTTTGAGAATTTGAATATAAAATATAGTTCATCTAGCTGATGTCTTCTGTATGTATATAAAATGTAGAAAGAAATAAACATTAAGAGATAAAAAAACGAATGAAAGGGTATGTCCAAACTTTTGATTGGTAGTGTAAACAAGGTATAATCTAATTCAAGACTAAACTATGTAGAGATGACTAACTAGGACTTTAACTGTGAATTTATTAAAAGAATTTTAAATCATTCTATAACAAGATTAAAACAAGATTTAAATTCACTGTACCTGTTTTTACTGTCTTAAAATGTGAAAAGAACAGAACTAGTTCATTTTAAATGGTTTGCAGTAATTATGAAGTGTTTATAAGCACTTTTTACAGCTCTCAAAGAACAGAGCAGTTTGCCATCATGGTGATGGCATGCTAATGAGAATATCCTGATTCTCGGAGAATAAAACACTTTATAATTACATGTAGACAGTACAGGCCAGGCGAATTTTGACGTACATAGAAAAAAATTGATTACTGGCACTAAACCAATTCACAGGACAAAGCACCATCCAAAGACACTACCAGTTTCAAAAAACACACAATCAAAAAACACACAACAAAACAAAACCAAGTTGGATGTTGACTGCGTTGTTATTTTTGGGAACAGTTCCAACAACTGTTCAACTTTCTGAAGGCTTGGCTGTAGTCAAAGCGGACTTTCATTTCCATCATAATAATGGGAGAAAGAAGTGCAAAGTCATGGGGTGCTGCAATGATGCATGCCCCCTTTGGTGAAGCGGAGCCAGGCTGACAGATGACTGGAGAGAGCACTCCTTCCGCAATGCCAAAACAAAACCGGTAATATGGAAAACAGCAGGGACAAAGGGAGGATAAGGTTTCACAATTCTTTAGCTAGGGGCTTGGTGATTAAACTGGATAATCACACATATAAATGTTGAAATTTGTTTTACCCCGGTAGATATATTGTATAAGCAGCTCATGAGGTCAAAATAAGTCTGCTATGTGCTGTTTGCGTCTAAATATAAAGTAATAATAATAATAATAATAATACATTTTATTTGTTAGGCGCCTTTCAAGGCTCTCAAGGTCGCCGTACATACATACATACACAATACAAATTGAAACAATGTAACATGATTAAAAATAAATTTAAAAACAAATATAGATTAAAGCAAATATAGATTAAAAGACAGAGCAGTTATGGTCAGAGTGGTCAGGGTGAGAAGGCCTTTCTAAACAGATGAGTTTTGAGTTTAGATTTGAAGTGTGGGAGTGAGTGTGTGTTGCGGAGGTCATGGGGGAGGGAGTTCCAGAGCTGGGGAGCAGCTGAAGGCTCTGCTCCCCATAGTGACAAGACGGGCAGGAGGGACAGTGAGGTGCAGGGAAGAGGAGGAGCGGAGGGAGCGGGCAGGTGTGGAGATGTGAATGAGGTCAGACAGGTATGGAGGGGCCAGGTTGTGGAGAACTTTGCATAAAGTAATGTTGCTCAGTTAATCATAATTCCCTCTACAAACAACAAAATATCCTGTCTTATTCTTAATAAAAAATGCTAACCATTTAGTTTAGATCTGTACAAACATGAAATGTCATTCTTATATTAGTTTGTCAGGTCATATTTCAATATTTTTGTCAATTCTTCTAGTCACATTTAATATGTGAACTTGAAACAGAATCCTTTTGTAAAATATAAGAGGAGAGGACACGCATTCCAAAACAAAAAAAAACGCATTCCAAAAAAAAAAACAGAAATATGGATGACAGCTGGAACAAAGGGAGAATAAGGTTTCACAATTCTATATATCAGCTTGGGGCTTTGGAGATTAAACTGGATAATCATTCATATAAATGTTTAATGCTTTTCATAATTAGTTTTTGTCTCAAGGTTGTTTTAGTATTGCTAAGGTTATGGATAATGCATTGTACAAGGTTAAGATTAGGTCAGGGTGTATAGGGAAAATTTGTTCTCTGCATTTGACTCATCCTTCAATGGTATTTGGGTAATCTGTCAGGAGAAGTGGCTATGCATGCCCTTGGACTCACCTCCAGGTCTTAAAGAGGGGGTATTACACTTCTATGGGGTATTCATTGTTAACACATAACATATTTAGATCACCATGTTACCTTTTATTGTCTTGAAAATGCTATATTCGCCAAAAACAATGTAAATAATAAAATCTCCATGGAGAGAGGCAGAACAGTTACATAGTGTAGTTTAACAATTATATACACTTATTTCATTTTTGTTTGGATGAAAAAAGCTTAACATGTTAATCAGTATGGTCTCTTGTCTTCCTCTCTGTGGGGGAGACATGTGAAAAAAGTCTTACAGAATAGAATATCTCAGTAGAGTGTGTTGACTTTTATGGGTATATAAGCAGACTTGGGGTGGCAATCAATATTTAGTCGATAAGAATTTCATAAGACTATTTTTTATACAAACAACATTGCAATGTATTTTTTCTGACCTAATTACTATTTGAATGTATTTCACACACTGTTGGTACAAACAGCACAGTAGGCTATTTGTTTTTTCACAAATACTCCTTCACCTCAGTACTATTGTCATCTTTGTAATTATTATTATACATCTTGAAACAATATGAGTCACATATGACAGCTCTACAGATGTGTAATGCACTTACTGCAAAAAACGTACATTCATGAAGAGATACTAACAACAACAAATGCACTGGTCAGACAGGTGCACTTACAATACAGCCTCATGTGTCACAAATGTCGCGTTAAACACATCCCTGAGTTAGAACAGAACACATCTTTCCTGAAGAAATGTCCTCTATTTCCTTGAAGAGAAAATGTCCAGAACAGCTACATTTTCCTCCATACATGTGTAAGAGTCCCATTATTCCACTAACATTGTCGCTCCTCCATAAACACACAGGTCATAGACCAGACGGGCTCCACTCCAGCCACTGTCATTCCAATTCTCTGTCGGGATCCTCCATTTCACACAAACTAACCCTGAACCTAGTTCACTGTTTTATTAAATGACTGCCTGTATTTCTAAGTAACAAGCAATCATTACAAACATGAAGCTATAAACAAGTTGGCACTGCTGTTGTCGTCTCCTACTGCACTTACTAGAAATCTCCTCACATGTCTGATTCCTCCATGGGTTTATTATGGGGTTTCTTCAGCTCAGTTTGAGACTACTGTGGTCCTTAGTACACATGTGCATGCCTCTAAAAAAACATGCATCGTCTCCGGTTGTAAAAGCACATTTACAGCGTGTGGTGCGGCATGGCCTCCGTAGCAGGGCACTACAACACAAGTTAATGAGATTTTTAGAACCACAATTGAGTTTACTAAAGGACACCAGGACTTCAATCATGCTTCAAACAAGCAGAAGTGAAGAGAAAACAGGACTATTTGGATATAATTCATAAACGATTCATACTTTTGACACACAATGATTTTAGATTTTTTTTTTGTACAAGCACTTCTTGCTTTGATTGCCCTGATCGCATGCCACTGGTATATATCTACAATTCTGAAATAGTACATACATGTCTCACGTCTTGTGATTTCAATTTTTGTACTGACCTTCAAGTAATTCTGGAGAAAGTGAGAGCATAAGTGGGTCAATTGTGAATAGAACTTGGCCTTTATTGCGTGAGAGACATGCCAACCACTTCTTAATCAGATATATTGTTGAAAAAAAACAACAAAAAAGTAAAAAAAAATAAAAAAAAGTAGAAAAACAATTGCTTTGAGTGGTCACACTAGAGTTACATGCTAAAATAATGACAGCCTCTCCACATATCTGACCTGTAACTTGCCCACGTCACCCTCTTCCTCACGGAGATATATATGATGTTGTTAGAAGTGGCTTGAATGAGTAGTGAAACGTCTTCACACCCACAACGATTTGTACAGTTGACAGATTAAAATTTCGACTTTAGCTATATGTTGTTAGCTTTACTGTGATGGCAAAACTGGTCTCTGAAAGCTCTGAAAAACACTTAAACACTTACAACCTCATCAAAGTGAATAAATAGAATGCTCGTAATTAACTAGTTCTGTTTTTCATATTATTAAGACAGTAAAAATCAATCATGTATGTCTCAAGTGCCAAATGTCTGTCATCTGAAAACATGGAGTAACAATTCCTGGTAAAAAAAAAAAAAGAAAAAAAAAAAAGAAGACTCTCCCCTCCCCCATGGTATTATCTTGACCCACATCGGGCTGTCTCTTTGGGATGCCCTTGTGTTGATGAGCCCTGTCTGCTTGGTGCATGTGGAGGGATGAAGGGGACACAGAAGACAACCCAAGAGAGGGGGCACTGAGGATAGATACATGAAAGAGAATGGAAGAGGCTGTCATGCATATATTTGCAGTTTTCTGGATTCCATAATACAAAGAACTTTTGGAGTTGCCTGAAAAACCTGTCGAATTAAACCAACTCTATGTAGCCCTCACTCTTACAGTTTTCAAAAAAGGTACTACACTCATAAATGAACCTGAGTTACCAGTGACTAAACTTACATACAGAGGACACTTACAAGTTCTTCTCATTCTCAGTGTATGGACAGGACCTCGGAACCTCCAATATCCACTTATTGAGCTGCAGAGGCTGCACTAGCACTGATTAATGATTGAGGAGTCCTTTTAAGTTTAAACCAACTGGATTTCAACATTAAAACTGGCAACCTAAGTAAGACACTCATGTGAGGCTCATTCTGCTTTCTGATTGGATAATCGTCCTGAGAACCAAAACAACATATTATAATATAAACAACTTGGTCATCATGTCCAATGTTTTGTGTAATAAAATAAATAAATCAGCATTAGAATTGTTATCAGTAAAAGCTACATTTGATTTTAACGTGTTTACCTTATATCTGGGAACACAAACAGGTTAAGTTAATTGAATATAAAATTTACCTACAGCTCCTTTAAGTATTTCTACAAAGCTACAACTTGAATTGGATATTCTACAGATATTTGCTAAATATATTCTCCAACTCTCTGGGGTTGCATTATTAGAAGTAGCAGTTGTAGTAGTTTGTCTTTTGTAAATATACAAAAGATAAATATACAAATATACACAATTACAAAAATAATAATAATTAAAACTGCAAGCAGTGATAAAGGCCCTCGCCACCCCTTGTGACCGCGGGGTACATGCCACCGTGAAGCTCCTGCCTTTCGTTGCCATTTACATCGCTCCTCCTCCCAAAAACAGCGTCTAGGTATTCCTACTCCATTCATTCCAATGAGACCATTTCTGACATTGTCATGCCTGCATGGTTAGAAATAAAGGTATGTGATAATTGACATTTTTGTTCAGTATGGCAATACGGATGTCCATGCCAAATTTGAAATGTTTGTGATAAAGTAATTTTTGGGTGCCATTCAAAAATTCAAGGGGGCACGGTAGAGCAGTTTTATACCATAGCTATACAACTTGTAAATTGCTGCGTTCAGGTTGTCAATGCACACAAATGTTTCATTGGGACCAATTCAATTCAACATCATCTGTGAGGAATAAGCATGTTTTTATGCTTTTCAAAATTCCCACTGATTTGCAGATTAGCCACACCCACATTTTAGAAACAATAAAAAATCTAAACAATAATATTTAATTGTTTAGTTTTACCAATTTTCAAGCATTTTGAAAGAAATTCCAAGGTGGAGTTTTAAAAAAGAGGGATATATGTGCCAAATTTCAATAGTCTATGAGAAACTTTGTAAAAAAAAAAAAATTTAAAAAATGGGGTTGTTAGGGGTCGCTAATGAGTAATTTTTCAAGATTTTTAAGTACAAATTTAAAAAAACGAAATTTTTTGCCAATCTTGAATTTTGGGTACAATAAAACTGACTTTTCTTTAATGTTCAGGGGGTCAAAAATGGCTTCAATCTGGTCGTAAGAATAATAATAATGGATTTTTTTTTTCACCCATAATTTTTCTCCTAAGCAAAAACAGCTACAGTCATGTGACTTTCTCATATTATGCCCCAACACAAATAAGGCCCCTGTAAATTTTTTCACAAGTCCACAACAAATCGATCGTCTTCTATGAATTTGATAAGGGCGCTAGAGAGCCATTTTTTGAGAGAGCACATTGATTTGCATATCATTGCGTTCAGCTCACAAATGTGCATAAACACTGTATTAATTTTTCCAAACAAAAATGTGTGAAATATTGTTTTTGAAATATTCAAAAAAATTGCGATTTGGTTGAAAATTCACTGTGTTTGCAATGAAAACTGTGTGAGATTTCTTAAATGCGAGGGTGTGCACTTTTGTCATTACCAGGTTTGATCCAATATGGCCGACTTCCTGTACGTTTTAGGGCCGGGTCATAATATAATTTTTGTCATGTTATATATATATATATATATATATATATATATATATATATATATATATATATATATATATATATATATATATATATATGTCCATGCAAAGTATATTTTTATTTCTTCCACTCATTTCCTATTTAAAAAAAAAAAAAAAGAAACATTATACTTTTCCTTCCATTTCTATACCAGTAGCCCCAGCCTTACTTTCAACCTCCTCCTCTGTGCAATGGTCGATGTGATGATGTGTGGAGACAAGATGTTGACAGGAAACATTGTCACCACGGGTCAGCCTCCTTCCACACGTCCCCCGATGCTTTCCTTCAGGTATTCTTTTTTTAAGTGCATATGCCAACTGCTGTTGGTTGAAAGTAACTCATTACAAATACCCACATTACTGTCATTGAGTAGGTTTTTTAATTTGTACTTATAATTGAGTATTATTCTAGCCATGTAATTGTAATTAGTTACATTTTAAATCATATAGATTAATCCAGGACTTGCTCTGACTGGCCAGAGCTCAGAAAATAATGACATAAATAACAAAAGTTTTACATTTTTGTATCCAGTTTTGTATAAAATCTATGAAAGCATCATCTAACCTGTTTTTAAAATTGTGTTAAAAAGTGAATAGTAATTAGTACTGAGTAGTATGTTTCATGTGTACTTTTACTTAGTGGATATGAGAGGTTAGACTACTTTTCTAAAATATAGCTATCATCATTATAATTAAGATTTCACATACACACATAAAAAAAAAATTCTGCATTGTTTTCTATTAATTTGGTTTTGTTTCTAATTGCACTTTCTGGTTAGACATGGCAGCAGAAATGACATGCATAGAGACAATTACATAACTGTTACCTAGCCACCATACTGTAAACAAGGGCTAAAACTTATCAAATAGGTGATGATGATTAGACTAATAAAAAAATCTCTATATTTTATTATATGAAGGTTTAAACTGTTTAGAACGCATTTTTGTACTTCTCCCAGAAACTTGACTCATGTAAAACTATAATAAATATTTACTACAGTTTACCATCCCACTAACGTTAACTAACTAGAAAAACATGAAAACCTCTCCTATGTGCTTTAAGTATACTTTTGGTAGCAGTACTTACAGTACAGTATTTGTAATCAAGTACATTATGAGCCATGTAACTTTACTTTAACTTGAGTACAAATTTGCAGTACTCTTGCAATTGCTGCCTATTGCCTACCCCAATGCATAGGTATAAGGGCCTATGAGGGATGGAGAGCAGACCGCAGTGCCAAGATCGCATGGGGGTAGCTAATCCGCATTGTCAGCTGTCCCAGGTGGCCCGTACAGCAGCGGTTACTGGCCCCTACATGCTAGCTCCAGTTCAACAATGGCAGAAGGCTCACTGGAAACATTCCCGTGAGGTGACCTGGGCCCGGCTGACCTGGGCAATGGAGCAGCAGCAGATGCTGGCACCAGAGAACCATTTCATTTCCCCCCAGTTTTTGGTCAACGGACAGCACAACACAACTGAGAAAGCTAAATGGATAGAATGTGATTGACCAGAAAGAGTGACAAAAAAGTGTTCAAAAGTAAAATAACTTTACAGTATTGGCAACATGTGTCATGTTAAAAACGGATATAAAAGAGATGTGGAACAAGCCCATAAGCTGTTGAGTTACTACTGATAAAATCAGTTGTTACTCCATATACTTTTGAATGAAGTTTAGAATCTCCATTAGATTAAAGCCGCAGTATGTAACTTTGAAACTTTTTTGTCAAAAAATAGACTAAAATAAAAATGTTTTTGCTCTAAAGAACATGTGTCCTTACTGCGAGGGGGTTTGCCTTTTCACAAACCTGACTTATTTAGTCTAGAGGAGGCCTCCTGCTTGTTTCCATAGAAATTTTGTTCCTTTGCCTATAGTATGACATAAAACCGGAGTATGGTTTTAACATTCTCAAGATTTCACCTCCAGAAAGTTGCATGTTGTACCTCTAACAGAACCTGTACCTGATTTTTCCCATGTATTTGAGCAAAATTGCCCCAGTACAGTTATTATATGAGCCGCTCTTGAGGTCAAAATGTGTCCACTACATGCTGTCTGCACTAATTATGAAGCGTTGATAATCAGGAAGTGCTCAGCAGCAAGTTTTTGTTAGCACCTTTAAGTTACATGTTTGAAGATTCCAATCACTGTCGAAATACTTGACTTCTTTTCTTTTGACTTCTTTTACATTGACAAATCTAATTAACCTCCATCCATCCATCCATCCATCCATTTTCTTCCGCTTATCCGGAGCCGAGTCGCGGGGGCAGCAGTCTAAGCAGGGACTCCCAGACTTCCCTCACCCCGGACACGTCCTCCAGCTCCTCCGGTGGGACCCCAAGGCGTTCCCAGGCCAGCCGAGAGACATAGTCCCTCCAGCGTGTCCTGGGTCTTCCCCGGGACCTCCTCCCGGTGGGACATGCCCAGAACACCTCCCTAGCGAGGCGTCCAGGAGGCATCCTGAGCAGATGCCCGAGCCACCTCAACTGGTTCCTCTCAACGTGTAGGAGCAGCGGCTCTACTCCGAGCTCCTCCCGTGTGACCGAGCTCCTCACCCTATCCCTAAGGGTGCGCCCGGCCACTCTGCGGAGGAAGCCCATTTCAGCCGCTTGTATCCACAATCTTGTCCTTTCGGTCATTACCCAGAGCTCATGACCATAGGTGAGGGTAGGAACGTAGATTGACCGGTAAATCGAGAGCTTCGCCTTCCGGCTCAGCTCCTTCTTTACCACAACGGACCGATACAGCGACCGCATCACTGCAGACGCTGCACCGATCCACCTGTCAATCTCCCGCTCCATCCTTCCCTCACTCGTGAACAAGACCCCGAGATACTTGAACTCCTCCACTTGGGGCAGAGACTCACCACCCACCCGGAGAGAGCAAACCACCTTTTTCCGGTCGAGAACCATGGCCTCGGATTTGGAGGAGCTGATTCTCATCCCAGCCACTTCACACTCGGCTGCAAACCGCCCCAGTGCCTGCTGCAGGTCCTGGCTCGAAGAAGCCATCAGGACAACATCATCTGCAAACAGCAGAGATGAAATCCTGTGGTTCCCAAACCAGGCCCCCTCCGGCCCCTGGCTGCGCCTAGAAATTCTGTCCATAAATATAATGAACAGAACCGGTGACAAAGGGCAGCCCTGGCGGAGTCCAACATGCACCGGGAACAAGTCTGACTTACTGCCGGCAATGCGAACACAGCTCCTGCTCCGGTCATACAGGGACCGGACAGCCCTTAGCAAAGAGCCCCGGACCCCATACTCCCAGAGCACCCCCCAAAGGGCACCACGAGGGACACGGTCGAATGCCTTCTCCAGATCCACAAAACACATGTGGACTGGTTGGGCATACTCCCATGAGCCCTCGAGGACCCGATGAAGAGTATAGAGCTGGTCCAGTGTTCCACGACCAGGACGAAAACCACACTGCTCCTCTTGAATCCGAGGTTCGACTATCGGTCGGATTCTCCTCTCCAGTACCCTGGAATAGACCTTACCGGGAAGGCTGAGGAGTGTGATTCCCCTGTAATTAGAACACACCCTCCGGTCCCCCTTCTTATACAGAGGGACCACCACCCCGGTCTGCCATTCCACAGGTACTGTCCCCGACCGCCACGCGATGTTGCAGAGACGTGTCAGCCAAGACAGCCCCACAACATCCAGAGACTTGAGGTACTCAGGACGGATCTCATCCACCCCCGGAGCCTTGCCACCGAGGAGCTTGCCAACCACCTCAGTGACTTCAGCCAGGGTGATGGACGAGTCCGCCTCTGGGTCCCCAGTTTCTGCTTCCTCCTCGGAAGACGTGACAGTGGGATTGAGGAGATCCTCAAAGTATTCCTTCCACTGCCCGACAACATCCCCAGTCGAGGTCAGCAGCTCTCCACCCGCACTGTAAACAGTGTTGGTGAAGCACTGCTTCCCCCTCCTGAGGCGTCGGACGGTTTGCCAGAATCTCTTTGAGGCCGTCCGATAGTCCTTCTCCATGGCCTCTCCGAACTCCTCCCAACCCCGAGTTTTTGCCTCTGCGACTGCCTGAGCCGCGGCACGCTTGGCCCGCCGGTACTCATCAGCTGCCTCAGGAGTCCCACGAGCCAACAAGGCTCGATAGGACTCCTTCTTCAGCTTGACGGCATCCCTTACTTCCGGTGTCCACCACCGGGTTCGGGGATTGCCGCCGCGACAAGCACCACAGACCTTACGACCACAGCTACGAGCAGCCGCATCGACAATAGAGGTGGAGAACATGGCCCACTCGGAGTCCATGTCTCCAACCTCCCCCGGGATCAGGGAGAAGCTCTCCCGGAGGTGGGCCCCTGACCCCCCTGACAGAGGGCTCCGCCAGACATTCCCAGCAGACCCTCACAATGCGCTTGGGTCTGCCAGGTCTGTCCGGCTTCCTCCTCCGCCAGCGGATCCAACTCACCACCAGGTGGTGATCAGTTGACAGCTCAGCCCCTCTCTTCACCCGAGTGTCCAAGACACGCGGTCGGAGGTCAGATGACACGACAACAAAGTCGATCATCGACCTCCGACCTAGAGTGTCCTGGTGCCATGTGCACCGATGGACACCCTTGTGCTCGAACATGGTGTTTGTTATGGACAAGCTGTGACTAGCACAGAAGTCCAATAACAAAACACCGCTCGGGTTCAGATCGGGGAGGCCGTTCCTCCCAGTCATGCCCCTCCAAGTGTCACTGTCGTTACCCACATGGGCGTTGAAGTCCCCCAGGAGAACAACGGAGTCCCCGGTTGGTGCACTGTCTAGTACCCCTCCCAGGGACTCCAAGAAGGCCGGGTACTCTGCACTGCTGTTTGGCCCGTAGGCCGACACAACAGTGAGAGACCTGTCCCCGACCCGAAGGCGCAGGGATGCGACCCTCTCGTTCACCGGAGTGAACCCCAACACGCAGCGGCTGAGCTGTGGGGCAATGAGCAAGCCCACACCAGCTCGCCGCCGCTCCCCGCGGGCAACGCCAGAGAAATGGAGAGTCCAACCCCTCTCAAGAAGTTGGGTTCCAGAGCCCGAGCTGTGCGTGGAGGTGAGGCCGACTATATCTAGCCGGTAACGCTCAACCTCCCGCACAAGCTCAGGCTCCTTCCCCCCAGCGAGGTGACGTTCCACGTCCCCAGAGCTAGTCTCCATGTCCGGAGATCTCTTTGCACTCGCCCCGCATGGCTCCTCCCGCAGGTGGTGGGTCCACGGGAGGCTAATTAACCTCGTGAAGCAAAATTAATTCTCGCGAGAATTCATCTTGAAATGCTGCCGCTGTAAGGTTCAAATTCACCCAACAACGGGTGGCGCAATGACAGAGCGGCATTGAGGTTTTGCTTAAACCAAAGGCAAAGCGCCTAAAAAGGTGAACCAACAAATATACTTCAGCCTATTTTAGAGGAATTCAGGCTATTTTATTAAATTGTTTTATTTGTATTAAATGTGCAGAACATTTCTTGCATTTGTGGACAGGGAACATGTCCGTACTTTTCTCTCAACTGGATCTAACAGAAGTTAGATTGTTCAGCTTGCTGCACTGTTGTGACACTTCAGCCAATCAGATACAAATAATTGTCCTTAATTCAGAGTGCTGCACCTATCAATCTGACATGAGCCAGATTAAAATTCAGTGTCCTTACTACCACTTTTCCATTCTGTAAGCCTTTAATGACTTGATTTTACATCAAGGCTTGATGTCCACACATTACATGCACCCTGACACTATTAATGGCTGTCACCTACGCATTCTTCTACCTATTTGTTGTTAACATACAGCTCATTTGTCTCCCCCCTCCCCCCCCCCCACACACACACCACATCGCTTCCAGCTGCTCACCCCGCGCACAGGGCCCTGGGCGGGAACCTGTACATAGCAACATAATCGCTACCTTGCTTATAGTGGCGAACTTTTACCCCTTCCAGTTCATGATAGTCCCTGCACCATCCTAATCCCGGCACCATAAACTCTCTGTCTGAGAGCATAATTTTACAGTGCATTTAGCACTGTAAAATTATGGAGCCCCTGGAAAAATCCATCCATTTTTGCGTAGTTTTTATCTCTAGTGACATTTGGACCCTATCACACAGCCCCCTGGAGCTTCACAGCATTATTACACATTTAAAAATGATTGTTATATTGTCAGTTGCATTGTAGATTGCCAGTAATTAGCATATTTTGCTGACATTATGACCAGTGGGAGTGTACACCGCCTCCATCCTTTTGTTTGGTGCTTTCTCTCTTGACAATATTTACAAGCACTAGATATAAAGGGATTGTCTATATTTTTTAAGTGGAACTAAACACAAAATCCACTTTTGTTTGCTACTTAGTATATGGTGTTTTAACAGTATTATCTACTGTTCCTAATGTTGTTTGGCCATTTTACTGCAAACTAGTATATTTTCAGCTTTTTGGTGAAAAACATGTAACAATTAGTGTCCTGGCTTCAGTAGCCACTGAGGTTTCAAGTATTACGTGACTTCACACATAACTGCCCTGATTACTGTTCCTTTTCCCTCCAGTCCTCACCCCTCTTCCCCCTCACTCTCCCCTTTAGTCCATAGGGACTGCCCAGTTTATCAGCTGTCTTTGTGGTGGAAGGAGTTTAGGTTTTTATCCACACTATAAGTAGTGTTTTTGGTAGGATGTGCTTTGTCAAATAAGGCAGTTGAACAAGGTTTTCCGATTTTTAAACGGTCTTTCAGCTGTTATGTTTTACATTTAGAGATGGGATGAGACACGATTCCCACAAGATGAGAAAAAACACAAGACTGGGTCCACGAGAATGAGACAAAATGAGATTTTGACTTGAGATGTAATGATATGCAAATCTCATGTTGCAATATTGTCATGATATTCATTTAGTGGTACAATATTTATTGCGATATTGTGCTGCTATGCTAACAATATTGAAGAAATTGTACATTTTCCTTTTAAAAGGCCTTGACAAGGTTCTATTACATTGCTCATATTCCAAAGAATTAACATAAAAATAGTTGTTTATAGCAGTTATTTCTTCATGCTGTCTGCACTAAAACATTTTTATTTTTAGCTGTTGATGGTACTGTGAAAGCCCACAATATTATGTTGAGACCTTTGACAATATTTTTTTTATAAAAGCCAAGATTTTAAACAATGATTTTCTCAACAGTAGTCTCAGGTGTGTTGAAACTTTGTGAATTAGGTTATTTTTCCATCCCTGACAAGTTATCTCAAATCTTTATCCTGTTCTCAATTTATGTGTACAGTAGACACATTTTCTCAGTGATATTATTTGATGTGTAAAACCAAATCAACTTGTAAACAATCTTTTTTTGTCATTTTTGGAGGACAAATCATGTCTTTATCATAGAAAATTGTTACATAAACACCACAAATTCTTCAATATGCAAACTAGCACATGCAACTTGTTGTGTACACATTAATTACCTTACAGCTATAGGGCTGCATAGCTAAAACTGATGAGCTAACGGAGAACACGCTGGGGGTAGCAAGCGCCTGTAAAGTGTCACCATCATGATGGATGAGCTCTCGTGTGTTACTGAATAATAAGCAGCTAACAAATTGGATTGTATCACAGCAGGAGGATTACACACAACCTTACAGAGTACATAGCAAGGGTAAGGCATACACAACCCAAAGCAGAGGGCTGCAGGGATGTCATAAACGACTCCAAACATACAAAGGCAAATTCAATCACGGTCTACTATGTTAATTTTGAAAAGATGGTAAAGTGTTTAATACGAGCCATAAATCAAAACAGGCATATGGAGGAAGAGGAGCGGTTGTCAAGGGTTGTTTTGTTGGTGCGGTGGCATTTAGCGAGACTATTTAGTGAAAGGGTTGACCATTACAGACAGAAAAGGCAAGGCATGCACGACAATGGCTGGGATGGCTGCTAAAATTATAGTTTTCTGAGGTAACAAAAGACCAAGAAGAATTCAGCTCTCCAAACTAACTTGGAAGATGATGTCTCTAAAAATGGTGGAGCAATAGGAAAGGATAGACTTGCATTTCAGCTGTAAAAGGTCATAAGTTAGTATCGTCGAAGTGGCAGTTCTGAGCCAGTAGCAGCGTGGTTGTGGTTAATATTCATTTGTCTAGGCCTGTCACAGTAACAAAAAATAAATAAATAAAAAATAGATAATAAACGATAATACTAAAACTAATTTATGCTACTGACTCAGTAACCCTAAACCAAGAGTATCCCCCAAAACTGTAAATGTTCAAAATTGTTAGCATTTAAGCAGAGGTAGGTAGAATAACCAAAAAAATTATAATAATCAGAATAATCTTAGTACAGTAAGTAGTAGTCAAAAAAATAACCACTAAAAAAACAGTAAGAAACTACTACTCAAGTAAGAGTAACAAAAAGAATAATGTCTGGGCATAACATGTGATGTATCAATTGAAGTGAATGTAATGTGAAGGACAAAACATTAAATAATCTGGTGTTTTGTGCACTGGTTCAATGATAGGTAAAAGTAAGCCAAACTTGTACTCAAGTAACAGTATTGTTACTTAACAATAAAAATATAATATACTGAAGTAAGAGTAAAAATATGGTGCTAGAAAAGTAGAAGTTACTCAAGTAAATGTAACTAAGTAAATGTAACTGAGCACCACCCACCTCTGAACTTTAGGTGTTAATTTGTATAGTCACTACTCCTCAAAATACCTCATTCAATGTTTCTTTTTCTCCTTGTGTTCACCGCTTTACACATTTAGATATGTACAGAAGACATCAAAAATACAAACAAGATATTTTGGATTGTAGTAAAGAGAAGAAAAAAAACGTAACTATATTTTTCTTTATATTTTACAAAATCTTCAAAGGAGCCATCCTTTGCTTTGTTGACAGCACTTGATGAAGCCACGTGAAATGGTTTTCACTTCACAGGTGCCTTGTCATGGTCAAGGAACAAGTGGCACATGCCAAGGATCAAAGCAATGGCTAGCTATTTTGAAAAAAATCTAAAACAAGTTTTGAGTTATTCTGACTTTCTCTTTTGTTCATTTGTAATTTTGATGCCTTCAGTGAGAATCTATAATGCAAATAGTAATGAAAATAAAGAAAAAGCATAAATTAAATAGTGTGTTCAAACCTTTGTCTGGTAGTGTATAGCGAATCACACAAGTAATTTATTCAACGCTCTGCTGCTCAGATCATGGTGCAGAAACACAGTAGTACAAAAAAATAGCACCAAAAAAATCACCACTAATACAAAGAAAAAGTACTAATAACAAATACTGACGCCCAAAATGTAACTGTTGCATCTGTCATCTATTGATCGATAAACTGATAAAGTAAATACCGTGACAGGCCTACTTTCGCAAAATCCACAATGTCTAGGGTACTGCCGCCCCTGGTTGTACACAACAACTTGACAAACGTGATGCAATATTAGTAGTTTCATTAGTGGGATGATATCTGTGTCTCTTCGGTCTTCCAGGTCTGATTCATAGCAAAAGAAAAAGAAAATCTGTCAACTGGACAAATTGTTGTGGGAGTGAAGACGTTTCGCTGCTCATCCAAGTCGCTTCTTCATTTCTGGTCTGATCACTGGTGGACACTGCCTTATATCTATTTAAAGGAGCTAGCTACAGTGAAACTCAAAACAACAGTTTTTTTATAGTTTCTTCTTGTAGCCTAGACCTGTTGTGTTACCCCAAGTGTGCACAGTGCCTGACTCCTACTTAGCATAGTCATTCAAGCCCCTAATGAGTGACTTCACACCTATTAGCATCCTGGTTAGCAGTGTGTACAGTTGACAGATTGTATTTATTTTTTTGCTATTAGTGGGATGCACACTGATTGCATTGTGATAGTGCTGTGAAGGAGGAGTGACTTAACAAGGGGCGCATAATGGAAGGGAGACTTGGAGCATCAAAAACGCAAGTGAAACTTATACATACATGTTATTACACTGGTTTCGGCGAATGTAGTATTTTCAAAATAATAAAAGGTAATGCCCCATACAATTAAAATATCCCCTGTTTAAGATTCTGCTTTTTTGCAGTGCAGCATATGGGCAAAAACACAGAAAGCACTGAGCAAATGTGTTCTGACAAAAAAGCACTTGAAATGTCTCCTCTTTAGGCCACAACAACATGAAAGCACTCGGAATCCCCTGTTAACATCCTACAAGTGTATGGGACCGGACTTGATGGCTTTAGCCTACAGACAATACAGCGCTCAGACAAATGTCTGCCAGCGCATGGACCAGATTCAGTTTGGATCCATGATGCGAGGAGCATGTGTCCGTGCAGCGATGTCCGGGCTACACTCCGGTGAGCAGCAGATGAAAGATGAGAGCACCGCGCCGGGCACACAGCAGAGTGCACCCCCATGTAGTGGGGGCTGCGCTCTGCTGTGGATAAAACATCTCCATCTTGGCACTGTACGGCTCACATGCTGAGGGAGCAGTGCATGTGTGTAAGACTGGACACTCTTAGTTCAATGACTCTAGTCGACTAAAATAATTCTTGGTGGTCTAAAGACATGTGGTGCTGACCGATTAGTCAAATAAAAACAGGTGTAGCAATAGGCCTGTTATAATAAATACAATATTGACTTATAGTTCAAAACATGACAGATGAAACAATAATTATTGAGGGTCAATATTTCATATATCATGAGGACTTTTTTTCTGTACTATAATGATATTTGAGCTGTAGAAGCTTGAATTATGAACTTCTATTACTCATTATAGCTTGAACTGACTACTTAAGTAGGCAACAGTAGCTCAGTTGATAGAGTTTTTGTCCACGTTCCGGGTTTGTGATGTGATCACAGGTTTGTGATTTCAGCTCTCGCAGATGAATGCTGTCATTGTGTACTTGGGCAAGACACTTAACCCACGTCGCCCCCAGTGTCTGCATACACGGGTATATGAATATGTGTCTAGTTACAACGCAGTGACATTTTGGACGATTATTGGAATAGAGTAGCAGATCCAAGATGGACTGAGATGATTACTTACTGTGTAACTCTTACAGTTTTTAAAGTAACTTATTTTACATTTGCATGGCTAGAAGTATACCCAATTATATGTACATGTTTAACAATTAGAAAGCACAATTACCCAAGAAAACAACTCATTTATGATAGCAAAAGTAGGCTAGTTGTAATTGGCTACTTTCCACCCTTGCAAATATAGCATGACAACTTTTAACTCCATGTGGCAGGTTTAATGACTATAAACTCCTACCTCAAAAACAAGTCTAAAGATATGCATCTCTCACTATCTGAGGGTGTAAACACTCGCGGGATATCACGTCACCAGTTTCCAACTAGGCATCTCTGACTTCTCCACGGAATGTCGTAGTGATTATTTTCGGTACCAAGAGGTGTGTGAGTTAAGTCAAGTCACTGTGACTGAATTCGGCCTGCTCCCTGCGTGATCATGATTGGTCCTCTGCGGGGATTGGTGCCTGCACAGTTGGATGGTGGATCCCAATTACTGTCCCGTGGATGTGGGGAAAATGTGAGGAAGATGACGAGCGAGATAGAGAAACGAACATAGCAAAGGCAGGGATGAGACAAAAGTATATCGTGCCCTCAAATACAGTTAGAGTCTTTGAAATATATATAAGAAAGGTTAAAGGTTGTAAAAACAGTTTTGTTTTTTAAATCAATATTCAGTATTAAGTTATTAAAATGTCAACTAATGTGAAGATTACTAAAAATATATATATTTTTTTTCTTAAGCAACATACTTTATTGTTACTTCCAGTCACAATCAGTAGATATGGAGATGGTTGCAGCCTGCAGGTGGAGGGGCATCCTGGCAAAAAAACGACAATAAGAATTGACCTAATTCCTGTGATATAAAACTCTCACACCTATGTTCCAACATGACAGTTCTCCATTAATATACAAAAACATGATACGAAACTGTACACAGTGACTTGTCTAACCTGATTTGATATGTAGTAGTTTCATTAATAAAATGCAGGCTGATTATTATGTGAAGAGGGAGTGACTTAGCAACTAGTTCTGTTTTTTCACAGTAAGAATCAGGTTAATTTTCTTTCACTTTAATCACCACATATTTCATCAGAGGTGACATTATTAGCGAATAAGCTCTGTAACATGGAAGATGACCCCCTATGTAGTTGGGAATACTGCTTTAGGTAATTAGAAAAGAGAGTGGAGTTTCAAGAGTTGGAGCGGTGGGGGTTGTGTGCAAATCCACCTCCAACTTGAAAGGTGCCTAGGATCTTGGAAGGATTGATATACATGCGGTGTAGATGAAAGATGTCTTTAAAACCGCCAGATATTATCCCACCGAGAATCTCCTTATTTCAACAAAAGAGAAGCAGAGCTGAGGTAAAAAGCTCTCTCCTCTTTCTGTCAGAACATGAAAAAACATCAGACAGTCTTGACAAAAAGGGGTCTGCCGCCATAAAAAAGGACGTATTTGGCAGTCATTTGTTTACTGAGGCCTAGGGGTCCCTTTTTAAGAAGAAGGCTGAAACAATGGATTGTCAAAACAGTTGTCAGGAGTTACTTAAGCATTGCAATTACACATTTTTTGTTGTTGGTGATGTTGATTGGACAGGGAATAGATGTTTGAAGTTTTGAAAGTTTTTTTTATCTGTACCACTAATTTAAGCAGATATGGAGCATTCCTCCAAGGGATAGCAGAAGTATTGGTGATGGTAGTAATAGTAGCTGCTGTTGGGGTGGTAGAAGATGTATTAATAATAGTAGTAGTAGTAGTAGTAGTAGCAGTAGCAGTAATAGTGATGGCCGAAATGTTCGTGGTAATAGTGGTAGTGGTGATAGTATTCGTAATGGTGGTGGAAGGGGTAGTACTGTTTCTACCTGGTAGTAGTAATAGTAGTAGTAGGGTAATAGTGTTAGAGGCAGTAGTAGTTGATTTCTTTGTAGTGGTGGCAGTAGTAGTAGTTATTAGTAGTAATGATGACGTAGTGGTGGTATCCTTTTTATATTATAAGATTGCTCCAGTACATTTAGCATTTAGATTATTCTGCCGCTCCCCACTTTAAAAAAAACAACAACAAAAAACAAAAAACAGATATGCTCCTTCATGCTCCCTGTTCTCCAAAAGGGCCAGTGGACATCAAAACCATCCATCTAAATGAAAACCAATGAAAACTGGAGTCTAGGGCTGCATGCTTTCTGTGCAAGAGTGAGGTAGGGGGGAGAGTCCATGGCCCCCAGCCAGTAGTCTCCATGTGATCCCACTCGGCTGAATGGATTTCCGATGTGGGCGTCCTCCACACAAGGGCATCCGCTGCCTGCTGCGCTATGTGAGAGGGGTCCTGCAGGGAGTCCTTGGAGAGTGTGCGGTGCCATGTCCTGTCACACATACAGACACTTGTAGACCAGTGGTAGTGAAAGGTGATACACGGTTATGCCTGTACTACTGTCTTCAGAATGTTGATAGAGACACTCCCAGAATGCACTGCTCTGTCTGTGCCAGTCAGTCAGAATGCCCTTGTGTGTGTGCTAGTTTATCTTGTTGGGCCAGTAAAAGAGACGGGGTATACTGATGGTGTGAATGAGTTTTAACAGTTATTTTTGCTTTAGACAACCCTTTACCATTTCAAATCATGCAATTTGAGTTTCTAACTTGAACATACAATAAAGTATATAAACATACATTCTGCTTTTTTCATAACATATCTCTACATCTAGTTGTTAAACAGCTAAAATAATATTTCTACAACTTGTAATTCTTAATTTCTCAAGCCTAATTTAGGTTGGAATTATGTCCACTTATTGTTGAGTTATTGGTGTTTTTTTGTATGTTTCACATGCTTAAAATGAATGTTGAAATTGTATTGCAAAATATACATTCTGGTACTCGGGGTGCAACTAGTGATTATTTTAGTTGTTGGCCATTCAGCAATTGTTTTATATTAGTAAACATGTCTAACAATTATTTTATTGTGTTTTAAAACTTATCTATTTGCTTTTGTTGTAAAACTTCTTTTACGTTTAAGTCTGCATTGTCAACATAACAATTAACAATTATTAAATATTGTATTATTTCCCCTCTATCAATCATATATCTCACAGGTGTATTATGATTGCATTGTTTTGTATGTCCTGTTTTGCACATAAGGACCAGTGCAGGTTTGATTCTGGCGTAAAGGGAAAAGAGTGTATCATATTTTGTAGATGTTCTCATTAGTTTGCACTTGTTGAAAATACTTACATTTGAACATTGTAAACATGCAAGTTACTGAATTCACTATACAGATAAAATATGTCTTTATACTGTGGTCACAGTGGGTTAGGAATGTTTGCCCACCAATCAATCGGTCATTGGTTCAAGTTTCACCTGACCTTGAATGAATACATGCAAGTCTAGAAAATCAAAATAAGATGAATGCATGATGTATATACGGGCATCTATCTCTTTTTTTCCATGCATTCAAGGAAAATTTTGAATGCTCTATCAAGAAAATGGCCAAGTCTCCACCAGAAAAGTTATAGCTTACTTTAAAAAGTTGAAATGTAAATCCAGGCCAATTTATAAGTCAGAATGTTCACAGCAAGAATGCATGTTCTTCAGATCTTAGCCAGAGAAAAGAAATGGTTTGAGAGAGGAGTTAAAGAAGCTATTTTTGTTTGAATCTTTCCTTAAACAGAAATGGGGGCCTGAGACATAATCTCTCCCCCATCTACAATTCCATCCTCAGACCCAGAACAATGAGAACAATAGCAGGGTTGTTAAGGGCTGAATAGGGTAGTTTCAGCTGAAACTGGAGACAATAGCTGTTTACAGTTTCAGGGCAGTTAGCCCCTCCCCTCAGATAGATTTAAAGGCAGTGGTCACCAGCATCTGACCATAACTGAAGAAGCGGCTTGGATGAGCAGCGAAACGTCTTCACTCCTACAAGATTTGTCCAGTTGACAGATTTAACTTCGTTGTTTGCTATGTTTTTCTAAGGTGTTTTTAGCAACCAAAACACCTGTATTTGCTGTATGTTCCATACAGTGGAACATTCCAGGCAAAGCAATGACATTTCCATGGAGACAAGCAGGTGGTGCACTCGCATTAGAAAAGTTTCACAGTGCATGTTTAACAATTGGCAAATGAAAAAATAATGTTTAATGAGTACTTTTTGTTTGATTAATGAAATTTTAGTCAGCAAGGCAGACTTTTTATGCCTAGCATGTAAACTGACCAAATCCCTCTATTACCTTATAGGAAATCAAATCTTACAAAATTTTGGGGTTGAAAAAACAAAACAAAAGTGCAACTAAAAACCTTGTGGGATTAAAAATAAAATAATTCCGGCCGCTGGCTACCTTCGGAATGTAGGGCACGCAGTTTAAGGTAGAGAGGAGGAAAAAAAATGAAGGGAGAATTGAGTGGTAGAAAACCCTAATACACCATGACAGAGGGAAGAGACAGCGCACAAAGCCAGGAGGGTTCAGACGAGATGGGACAACAAACAAAATGAATAAGAGAAGACGTATGCCAGAAAGTAAATTATGTTTTCTGTAATGGAATCAGTAGGTGTGTGTGGTGTCTGCTTTCAACCACTAGAGGGAGGTGTAAGAAACTTAAATTATGAAACTCAAGTTTATATATATATACACAGAGAGAGAGAGAGAGAGAGAGAGTCATACTTACACATATTTTCATACTTGCTTATTAAAATGCAAATTTCAAAACAGAACTTTTTTGATTCTTTGACAACTGGATTTTTTAAATTTTTATTTACTTGCTCTTGAACAGTAAAAATGTATTAGATTTCATTGATCTTTTTCAATATATCGATTTTTTTTCATATCCACTATCTTTGGCCGTGGTCTGAGTTTGGTAACAGTTTAGTCCTAGCGTTTGTGTGGAGTGTGTAAAATTTTGAGGATTTGAATTTCATTATCATTATATGTCAAATATAAATACAACAGTTGTCATATCTTAGTTTAGAGATTAAACTGAAGGTTTTTTTGTTTTGTTTTGTTTTTTCTTTCAAATTCATCAATCTACTTTATGAAATTAAGTATTAGCATTTGAATGCACTTCAGACTGTATATATAGCTCTAGGCAGAGAACATGATATTCTTGAATCATATTTTACATAGAAAAAAATAAGACGTTTATGAACATTCAAATAACATTTTTTCTTTTTTTCATATGTACTTCCCATGTCACATGCCGCACTCCGCTCTTCCACTCTTGCTAAATGTTTTGATTGCAGCCTCGACAAAAATACACCCAGCCATGCTCATTTCCTTACCCAGGTGCATCACTTCAAGATAGCAGATAAGACATATGGGAACATATGGCTAATTGGCAAAAATGGTGTGGAGAAAAGTGTGTCCTAGTTGAGACATGTTACATAACAGAAGTCATTAAATTGTCCCAGTGCTTTCGAGTTAATTTAAAGTCACATGTTTTGAAGTGGCCTGCATGAGATTAAAAACTCTGGCACGTTTGCAAAATAGACTATGATTTTATACTATTGCTAAGGCTGTATGATGCGGGAAAATGAATCAATGTTTACTGAACTGAAATAAGATTATCATCAAGTTGCAGACTTTTGGTAATAATGTAATGTCCTCTTTCAAAATGTATTATATTGTTATTGCTTACATTGCTATGCCCCCATGTGGTCTTGCTGTACAACTTGCTAACCCCAGTTTTAGACCTCTTGTGATTCTTGGAGAGTCAGACGTTCTGCAGATATTGTACTAAAATCTTGGTCAGGAGTATCTAACAGTGGGCTTTTCTTAATTTTAGCTAAGTTTGTTGGGGTACCAATCTGAACCATTTTGCAAGTCTTGTGTCAGTATTTTCATTTGGAGTACTTAACTGGACCCTTCACAATATCTTGAATAAGAATATTGGTCTGGAGTACCTATTTGGTCTATTCTGCAAATTATAAGCAATTTGGTTTAGAGTACCTAGCTTGGACCTTTTCCAGATATTTAACTAGAATGTTGGTCTAGAGTACCTAGTTGGACATTCTGCAAATTTAGAGTTGCAATCTTTGTTAGAAAGTATTTAGCGTATGCTTTTTTTTAGATCTTTAACACAAATTTTGGCCAATAGCACCTACCTTGCTTGAACAAGAATGTTGCTTAGGAGTAACAAGCTGGACCATTCTGCAGGTTTTGAGTCTACATCTTGGCTTAGGGTGCTTCTAGACCCTTCTTCATATTTTGACGCATTTTTAATCAGAATACTGGAATATTTGTCAGGAGTCTCTGGTGGACCACTGTGCAGGTCATTAGTCAGCATTTTGATTGACAGTACTTAAGAATTATGAATCTGAATCTCACTTAGGAGTAGCTTGGTTTATGTATGAGTGCCTAGCTAGCTGGAGTATTCTGAAACTAGTGTGTCAAAAACTTAGGAGTACCTAGCTGAACATTTATATAGATCTTCTTATTCGACATTTTGGTGAGTACCTACCTGGACTTAACACCAGATCTTTACTTAGACTCCCGCCTATAAATCTTGAACTAGAATCTTGGCTACCAAGCTGCAGGTCGTTTGTCAGCATATTTGACTGGGAGTACCCTTCCTTAGATCTTCAATTACAATCTCAGTTAAGACAACCTAAGTAGTTTGACAGTTCTTAAGATCTTTAACTTGAATATTAGTCAGGAGTACCTAGCAGTACCACTTTGCATGTCTTTTAGTACCTAGCTGAACTCCTCCCTAGATGTTCAATTTCTGTATATTCTCAGGTAGAAGTATCTCAGTAGTTATACTGTTCTTCAGATGTTGGACAGGAGTACCTAGCTATTGAACTTGCTTATTGTGCTTATTTTATTTTTCCTTTTGCTGGCTATTTTGGTTGAGGCACATGTCTTAGATCCACAGAAGACGTGAAAATGAATCATTCGGCTCATTTGGGACACCCACTCCATACATGCCTCTCACCTCTGCCCATGTATTCCATATGCTGATCCTATCTACATACCATATGTTTCAACCTACTTTATAAGTGCACCGTGTAACTTTTCTGATAGAATGCTAAAACTTTACAACCTCATACAACCTATTTTTGAAAATTAAATAAATTATATATGTTAAATGCCATACTGTGGAAGATTCTAGGCAAAGCAACAACATGATCATGAAAACAAGCTGCAGACATACACGCTACCAAAAAAGTAAGCAGTGAACCTTTAATTTTTAAAATGATTTAAGGTTTTAAGGGGCCAGAATTAATTATAGCATTAATTTAATTTGTCATGTTGAGGATTAAGTAATTCATTTCTACAAGTCAAGTCTGACTTTAAAAAAATGTCCAATTATTTCAACTTCTAACCATTCTGATCATGATTGCATTCTTTCATGTTATAGAATGTAACTTTACTAATATCATATTTCTATATGTAAAAACAATAATAACTTGTCTCAGCCTTAAAGGTGGAGTCCAGGGTCTGATACCTGCTTTCCTTGTGACGATATTAGTGCTTTCCTGAAATGTTCCACAGTATGCCATTAAACTTATCTATGTTGCATTGATTCTGTTACAAGTTATTAAATTACCTTGAAAAACATGCAGCTTTGGCCTGGTCTCATTTCGGCCTCAAGAGCCTCTTATACAATACATCTGTACTGGGGCAAGATTTAGCTCAACTACATGAAAGAAAATCGGGTATAGCCACTAAAATAAAGCTCCACTGTAAAATGTGTCTTCAGTGTGTCCCCTTAAGCGTAGCCTAGCAGATGTTTGTTTTCCATGAAGCTAGCAACACAGCATCACAAGATTAATGAGAGCCTTACAGTGGACTTTTCTCTGCTCTCCTCCTTCATCAGTATGAGGAGCGCGGGCAGCAGGTGGGGGTAGTAGGCCCCCTGGGAGCAGGGAGGTAGGCTATTTTAGATTACTGCAGAAGCACATGGCTAAGCAAAGCATTTACTTATGTACAAGTTATAGAGTACTTCAATATAAATGATTTTCCCGTAAAGAAAAGTAAATATGTTTGTTTGACAGCAAGGATATGGAATAACTTTATTAAATAATTTCAACATTTGTATTTCTTGCACCGCTCCTCCAGATAGTTAGTAATGGTACTCCTAAATTAGTACTATTTTTGGGTACTCAATATCAATATATATTTTTGCTCAGTGCAAGTATGGCACTTGCCATATTGAGATAAACTAACAAATAATACCAGTGGCCTGCATGTTAAATATTAAAAAGGGAATATTTTACTTTCTACCAGGTTATAATGTTTCCTCATCAGAAATATGTACAGTTCTTTCCAACACTGATAAGCTGACATAACCCATGCTCCCTCACAATAATTTTACATAAGTATACAAAAGCATGATACAAAATAATATACTACAAATACAAGTTTGATGCGATGTGCACTTACTTTAATTTGTGGGATGCACTGATTGTGTTGTGATAGTGCTTTGAAGGAGTGACTTCACACAAGTATCAAAGGGAGGGGGGACTCTAAGTTTCAAAAAACAAAATTGAAACTTATAAAACATATTTAACGAATGTTAATACTTTTCATCATAAAAGGTAAAATGGTGATCTAAATATGTAATGTGTTAGCAATTAATACCCTATAGAAATGTAATACCCCATCTTTAACTAGACCAAAAAACAAGACTAAACCAGTCTCAGTTATAGATATTTTGAAAGGAGATGTAATTTGCATGCTTCATTAGAACTAATTTTTGTACTAGGGGATTTGTTAACGTAATGTTTGGCTCAATATGTTACTAAGACTTCTAAGAGAAAATGTATGACACTTTTCACTTGCACAGGTATAAACTTGTCAAGAAGCTGTATTTTAGCATTTGATTCTGTGCTATCCTCAATTTATCTCAATTTAGTTTTAATTAGAAGAACTAACTTTTAAGTTTTGGAAAGTTTAGTGACACCAAATAAATGTAGCTGGTCTTTATGGAAATATTTAATTTACAATGTTTACAATATGGACATATATTTACAAGGTAATTATGTACATTTTTACAGTCCATGTTTGCATAATAGATGTAAAAGCCAAGAAATTCTTCAGTTCATATATTTACAAGTCCTTTAGAGTATGTCTGTAGACCAAGAAATCAATAAAAATAAATAAAAGTCCACAGTCTGGAGTGTCTGATTAGGAGGCTGAAGTCGTGCTGAAAAACCAGACGTGTCTTTCCAACTCCAGCTCATTCTTTCGGAGGGATCTTTTTCCAGACAACCCTGGATGAAATCTTTTCCCTCGCTAGTTTTCATTGACAGCTCTTCAATGACACATTCGCTCGTTGCAAAATCGCTCCCGTCTCCATTTAGAAGTTCATAAGTGATCACCCTGAGCTGCCACACAGAAGTAGGACCATCCCTGTACCTCCCATCTAGGAACAGCTCCGGGGGGGAGTAGTTCAGAGTGCCAGTGTAGGAGGTATAGGACATAGCGCTAACTGTACAGTCACATCTAAAGTTTATGATCCGGACTCGAATGCCTTCCTCGGCCTCTTGGATCATGATGTTGTTGGTTTTCAGGTCTCTGTGGAACACCCTCTTGTGATAGAGGTCTTTCAGGGCTAGGACCAGTTGTCGCATGATGTCTCTGAACGTGTGTTCAGGCAGAGGGTCATGGAGGGTCTATGGAGGGGTTGGGTCTCTCCATGACGATGAGGATCCGTGTGTCCAACACGAACCAGTTGAGGAGGGAAACAGCAGCAGTTTTGCCCACCCTGTCAGCTCCATCTGCTGCTCTGAGCATGAGGTAGACCTCCTTAGGCAGGTTGTAGAGCATCCCACAGCTCGCCATGGAGATATAGTCCACCTTGTTCTTCGGGACGTGCTTGATGGCCACCTACAAATCAAATAACAAAAATCTTAATTACTGCACAGATCAGTTAAACAGTTAGCAAAACTGTCCCCTTAAAATTGGGTTCTAAAATTAAGATAAATAACTATCAAAAAAACAGACTTTAATCTAAGCATACTACTAAAATATTAGAATAAACATAAACGGAGTAAAATGCACTAAATCCTTTGCTCGACCTGATCTACCAGTTGAACTTACCCTTAGACCACATGTGTCAAACTCAAGGCCGCGGGGGCGAAATGTGGCCCTCCACATCATTTTTTGTGGCCCTTGACAGGGTAGACAGAGACTGCAGCGCATTGTGCGCTCTGCTGAGAAGGTGATTGGCTGCAGCCTTCCATCGCTACAGGACCTGTACGTCTCCAGGACTCTGGGGCGAGCAGGCCATATAGCAGCTGACACTTCTCACCCTGGACATGGACTATTTGAGCCACTTCCCTCTGGTAGGAGGCTACGGTCCATTGGGACCAGAACCTCTCGTCATAAGAACAGTTTCTTCCCCTCTGCCGTTTGTCTCATGAACAGTTTATAATATTTGCACAAAACTGGACACTTTATAACACTGACACTTTAATAAGTCATGTGTGCACTGTTGTTCTGATGCTGCTGTTGTATATATTTTCTACCTTTAAGTATTTTATTTTATTTTTTAAGCATATCTTTTTTAACTTCGTGCATGCCCTTATTTGTATTTGTATTTATTCAGTTTGTTTTATGTTGCACTTTATCACCGAAGTAAGTTCCTAGTTTGTGAACTGTGTTCACAAACGATGGCAATAAAAGGATTCTGATTCTGAAATTAAAAGGTATGATGATCTTAAAATGTCATTTTATCAGGAGATACGCAGTTACACATCCACATTTTCATTTCTAGGCAAATGCATATGCAATATTTGTAACTTGAATAAGTAATAAATACAGAAACAGTTAATTAACAAGTTAAAAAAGTAGTTAGATTTTACATCTGGCCCTTTGAGGGCAGCCATTTTGCTGATGTGGCTCTCGGTGAAAATGTGTTTGACACCCCTACCTTAGACAATCAGACTTCCGCACACCTTTGTAGACTGATCCAAAACCTCCGCTCCCCGGCTTATGGTCCTGCTCATAACAGGCATTAAAGTCCTCCAGACCTCCAGCATGGGCCAGCTGGGCCAAGAGGTGGCGCTGTTGTGCCCTGTCAGCCTGTCGGGGCATGTGCCTTTTCACTGTGGGAACAGATATATTTATGTCAAATATACTGCATACTTTTTAGTAGTATTTTGTGTTACAATAAAATATTTACCACTTTTTGTGTTTCAAACTTTTAATCAAAGGAAAAGCAAAACATATGCATATTTGCATTCAAACCTGTATTGTTGGGATAACAGTTTACCAAGTATTTCGCCTATGTCTACGATGTGAGTCTTTACTGGTGAAGTGACTTGTGTGCTTACTGACCTTCCTCAAAGTTGGAAATGGGAGGGCTAGAACTACGTTTGCGTTTGGACATGTTTGAGAGCACGTGAAAACTCACAAAGATGAGTGGGATTGTGGAGCTGGAGAGAGATATGTGAGTGTGTGGTTCTTTTCAGAGAGAGTCAAGAAACTGAGAGAAGTTTGTCTGGTACTAAGGTACATCTAGAACTGTGATGTCATGTCAGGCATAACCATGGGAATTGGAATGCAGGGTTTGAATGGGTTTTAATATGAAAATGTAATGAATATGTTTTGGAGTTTGTTTTTTTGTGTTTTTAATACATATCCATAGGCTTTCATTATAGTTATATGTAGTTTATTTGATATTTCTCTCAACATTTTCAGGAGATTTGATCAGCTGTACTATTAATTCCCAAAAATTGTTAGGTTGAATTTATCCCAATAATTGTTTGGCACAATTATTAATTCTGTTTTGTCCATACACTTTTTACACCGTACACCTTGTATCTATTAGGGTTGTCAAAAGTATCAAAACCCTGATACTAAGTGACATTAAAAATAATACATAAACCTTTTTTAGGAGGTAGCTGAAACATGTAAAGCAGGTAAATAAACACTCCCGTTTGACAAAACTCACTATTTCTTTGTATTGAAACTAGACACTTCTTTGAGCAAATATTGATACTAAAAAGAGCTGTATCAGATCAGCATACCCCCATGGACCACTATGGAATATACCTGAATGACTGAGGGATTACACAGATATAAGGCCAAATGGTAATATAAAAAGTACTATGATTTAATGTTGAAAATCACATTGTACTGTAAATAAAGAGTGTTTTTACTATCATTTTGGTATCGTATCAGCATTGAGTATCGAGTAAATTTATTAATCAAGTTTGAAATTTTGACAACCATGACATCGCTAGTCTCAATCATGACAACACTAGTCTCTATATGTGAATTAAGTAAAGCTAAAATGAATATAGCTAAATCAAATTGAACTTGAGAAATTATTTTAGACTATTTTAAATAAATAACACATATTGTAACATTAACTCAGTATGGTGACAGAATGACAATTTTAGTAGAAATTTGCATTGCGAGTCAGGGAGCTGTGTTGCCGACAACCACATGCTAACAGTGCTAGCAAAGTGACCTATTGTACCCACATGCAAGTATATAAATATGTGTTCAACCAGCCAAGTGTCTTCCCTTGAACAACCATGCTTTTCTCTGAAATTCTTTTATAATGTCATGAATAACTTGCTTTATCTGAAATTGCATACAGTTTTTATGCTAATTGTGTTAACGCTTTGCTGTTTTGCTGTCTTTTTTATTTTACCTCATGATGCTAATGACTATGTATTGCCTCAAACCAAATGTAATCCTAACTTAAATCTTTCATAAATCTGTTTAACAAAAGCATACTAAAATCATTTAAACTCAAGGTAACTAGTCTGACTAAACCACCAGACTAAACATTTTCAAGTTCTTCCTATAACTAACACTGAATGAACATAACCTGCTAAATGTACCTAATGTTGCCCTTTTTAACCTTTCAACTTCCAGATTTGTAACCTTTCTTAATCTCTCTCCAAATTTCTTAAAGGGAACTTTGATAATGATCGCCTGGCTATTGCTAGACAAAGAATCCCATACCGTCTCGGTCGGGTAGTTGACGAATGGCTACTCGACAAAGGTAAAAAACCCTTTAACTCACTAATGACCTAACCGTCTAACCTGCGCTAACCACTCTGCCGGAGGTGCACTTCCAACATAAAATATCCTACAGATGCATTACTGAATCACCTATTGTAAGAGTAGGTACTTTAACTCTTTACTAGTACTTGAACCTTTTCTAAGGTAGGGGTGGGCGATAGTTACTAAAAATATTATTGTTATTTTTCCGAATGTTTTGATGTCTTGGTTGAGATTTATGTTTGGGGTTGCAAAAATATAAACCAATATCTATGTATTAGTGGACAACATCAGGCATCTTAAGTAGTGAATCAAATTTGAATTATCCTGCATATTAAAATCATGGAAGGGTGTGGAGAGCTACTTGTAGTTCTCAAGCTATGGTTAGATACCCCTTCCATAAAAACTAAAAACTCAAAACAAAATATATAATTTGAAAGGCACTCAAAATGACACATATAAAGGAAATGGAAAAGTTGGACTTATATAGGCCTAGTATGCTTCAGAGGGTTGGAGCGCTGTGATTGGTTATTCAAACCAACAGAATTATGGGTAAAGTTAGGGTTAGGAAAACAGTTTGATTTACTTAAATCAGAATCTGAATTACTGTAACTTATCCCCAATCTAGTACTAACCAACCTGAAACTTGGTTAGATATACGCTAAAAGATATACACAATACAACAATTTTAAAATTATCTTGTCAACAATTTATCGCCCACTTTTACTCTACATATACACAAATAATAGAATAGTGCCATGTTCTGCATCAGCTATCATGAACGTTGGCCATTACCTCCATTGGGGTGCACCTCCTCAGAGCAGATAATCTTCTGATAACTCAACATAACCTTCTAACCCAAACATGGCTGCTTCTCTATGTGTTTGGAAGCCACTAAAAGTTAAAGGGACTGTTACCATCACCATAACATTACAACATGATTCTATATTATCCTCCATAGACTTTATATACCCATGTGGTCTTTAACCCTTTGAGTGCCCAATGTCCCACTCGGTCCATGCTGTGTTTGTGCTGCTGAAGGTGGTGGATTCTAGCAACAAATAAAATGTGAAATAAAATAATACACTTGGGTTTAGAGTATGGATGCACCAACACTAGAATTGGGTATCAGTTTGGTATCGTTTCCAGATAAAAATGAAATAAATTAAAATAGAATTGTGGTGTTGTGAGGAGTTAATTCTAAGGAAAGAATTATCAATGTTTTGTCTCACCATTTGGCTAGTTTCGGTTGGTATTGGGTGGTATCTGTTAGTGTCAGCTGGTATCGGTTGGCACTTGAAGCCAAAATATGAATAGTGAAACTGACAAAGCAGAATTAGGGAGTCTGTACTTTAAAGATCGGCTCCATTTGACAGAAGCACTTAGAAGTGACAAAGATGGAGAGAAATATTAATAATAATATAAAATTTATATTTTGCTGTATTATAACAACACTGCATAATTTTCTTCACTACAATAAAAACATCCAAAATTTAAAAAACGATTTTATTTAAGTCTATATGCCTAGAACATGGCTTTAAAGAAAGAAGCAGTAAAATTAGCAAAAAAATAAATAAATTAAAAGAAATTTCTAAACAGACATATAGAGAGCCAATATTGCATTATTTCCAAAAGCTTGTAGCTCCAATAGTCAGCTGCTTTTCTGTTTAGGACAACTAACTAGTGCAATTCAAAATAAAAAATCTTCAGACAAAACAGATCAATAAGAGATGACTTACCGACTTATGAAAAGATTTTTGCACGCCACATGAGACATTAAGATGATAAAATGGAAACCCAATGTGATATTCTCTTTCTTATAAAGTTCCAAACGAGCATACACCAGTACTGTCAGAGCACACTAAACACTTTGATCAGGTGAAAGACCTGAAAACTGCTATTTGTTCTGGAGATCAAATTAGTCTCTAACATGTCCACAGGAGAGGTGAGTATAGGGAAAATTGTAATCAAATAAAAGTATAGTTATTTCAAACTCTAGCAGTGACATTAGTAGTAGCATTAGTAGTAGTAGTAGTAGTAGCAGTAGTAGTAGTAGCAGCTGTAGTAGTAGTAGCTTTAGTAATTGCTTTAGCAGTAGTAGCTTTAGTAGTAATTGCGGTAGTAGCTTTAGAAGTAGTAGGAGTTGCTATGTTTTAGTAGTAGTAGTAGCAAGGATAGTAGTGGTATTAATAGCTTTAGTAGTAGTAGTAGTAGTAGTAGCAATAGTTGTAGTAGTGGTAGTAGTAGTGTCTTTAGTAATAGTAGTAATAGCAGCTAAAGCAGTAGCTTTAGTAGTAAAAAGTAGTGACCTGATTCATTGTGTAACACATGATTCATATTTTGTATATTGTAATAAAAAAACATTAAATAAAGCACAAATTGTTGTAAATAATTGGAAAAATAATGTTCAAGACACTTAATAATTAAAATATTCTCAACCGTAAGCTTTGACGCTCATTACAGACTTACTCACCAAAGCTACTCCAAATTTACACCAGAGCAAATACTAGATTATATATATATATAAAAACACAGTAAATGTAATTATTACCCACTTGTAACAATCACATGTGCATAACATGTTTAGTAGGGCTTAGTGGACATTTTGTATCTCAAAGGGTTAAACACAAAGGGTCTTGCCTTAGTCTTTTTGGCTAAGTTAGAACATAAAGTCGACTATGACTTGAGAATCTAACCACCTACCAGCAAACCAAACTCTACCCTCTAACCACTGGCGGCTTCTCTCTTGTCCATTGGCTTATTCACCACTCTGTCTATTATGGTGTCAAATTCAGAGAGCCCCCAGTTATAATCTTGTTATAAATTCTTCATAAATTTTGGACCAAGATGGCGGTATTTGGAAGAACTTGGCCAGGGCGCGCAATCTCTGTCACGGACAAAACCATTATAAAAAGAAGCTAACTATTTTCTAACCTTGACTAAAGTGAACACCTTGACAATTTTTTCTAACAAAAAAACTCAGAGGGTTAAACTGAAATAACCAATAAATTTCAATCTAAACTAATTTAACCTGCCTATAAGGTCCCTTTAACGTTTATTGTTTTCACTGATGATAAATTGTGGGACATGTGTATGTCTGTGTGTGAAAGTGTTTGAATGGAGCATGGATCATTTTGGTGTTCAAATTATGGTCCATGCTTTTATTGGGCCAAAAGCATCTCATATGTGCTCTTGCCCCCTAGAAGTACACAAACGCAAACACACATAGTGACAAAAGTGTCTTGCCCAATGACACAGGCTGTGTCTTAATTCGCCAAAATACCCTTAAATGCACCATTCAAAGCGTGCATCGAAGGGCATTACATAACTTCTAACTTCCGTCGCAACAAGGACTGTCCCATTTCAATGCACCCAACGAATGCGCCAGACACGTGTGCCCTGTGGTTCCAGTGTTTCCATGAAGATCGGCCGCAACTGAAGCGTGCATCCATGCACACTTTGCGCACTGCTATATCCCATCATGCACAGCGTCTACACAAAAAAGAGAAGAAAATGGAGTGCACTGCACAATACACATTCAAATGTTCGTACTGGTTTACCTCATCTACAACAGTGCAACATGAAATTGTTAGGCTGGTTTGGGGCGGGGGACGTTATGTTGAATAAAGGAATGTACAGTTATTTCTAGACAATAAGAAAAAGAAAATACATTATTATCATTAGAAATTATTATTGCAATAATAAGAATAATGTAAGAATGTTCATTTCTGGTGTAAACGTCAAAGAGGACCAAGAGACTGAAACATAAAGTGGGGGGTTTAATGAGTTCCACACAGGTAAGCAACGGACTTTCCAGAAAGGATAGGTGGAGAGCCCTGAGATGTGCATGTTGACAGTTTTTATTGGGTCCCCCAATGAGTATATAGGTGTGAGGAGTTCCCCTCTTCTAATCCACACGGCATCTTCATAAGGCCCACGTTTGTCTGCACAACATCTTCATGAGTTTCCATGCATTCCATAGGTCTACTGGGGACGTGTCATTTACCTTAGCGTTAATAAATCAAGATACCAGTTTGATGTAGTGCTGCACTGTTAGAAAATACCTTACAAAAATAAGATGAAATGAACTGGCATGGCCTAGAAGCAGTAAACAGTGCCCTCTCCTGGTATGAAAGTAGTTTAGCCACAGATCAAATTAAACCTGGCCCAAATAATGAATCGTTAAACTGTAATATCCCACTTTATGTACAACTAATCAGTGTTCTCTGGTTTATAGACTATGAATGTAAAAATGATATTGTTACCTCTCTCTGTTATTACATTTTAACAAGGTATATTTTGTTAAAACTATGAAGTAGCTACAAATGGGAAAAAATCACTTCGAACGTTATATTTGCCTATTGATATTCAACAGGAAAGATTAATAACTTATTCCATTCAATCTAAACAGAAATAAATGGTTGCGACGACGACAACATCTTGACTCTTCTTCTACTAAATGATAAATAATTAAAAATAACGTACGTAACGTACATGCAAAGACAGTGGTGGAAGTACACTCCATGGCGTAGGCCTGTTCCATTTCGGCAAGATGGTGGCTAAACTGGGGACTGCTCATTTTCGGCTGGGTACTTCGAATGATACTTTGAGGAGTACTTCAAAGAGTATGTCAAATGATGCATTTGATGAATTGAGACATGGCCATTGGGTGCATTGAAATGGGACAGGTCTTGTTGCGCCAGAAGTTACATAACTGCCCTTTGACGCACACTTCAAATGGGCACATCTAAGGGCATTTTGGTGAATTGAGACGCAGCCACAATGACAGGATGCACTGGTCATACTAAGGACTGAACTGACAACATTTGGCACTGGTCATACCAGAGCCAAAAAAAAAGTGTATTAGCAATGACCCATGGTAAGTTTCAGAAAAATTTGGGTGCAACTTTGCCACAAATCACTCGGTCACACATTCATTCATATGATAGCAGTGGCTTGCCCAATGACAAAGTGACAGGATGCGCTGGTCATACCAAAGATTGAACCATAAACATTTTTGTTTATGGGCAATTGTACTACCAATTAGCCATGCCATGCTTGACAAAAAATTTGTGCCACTCTGCCACCAATCACTTAGTTACACAAATATTCATACATAGAAATAGTGCCTTTCCCAAAATTGTCTTTCCCAATGACACAAGTCTTTTTCTTTCAAACTCCATCAAAGGTGAAGCAGACTAAGGTAGCGCGAGTCATTCGGGCAAACCATCTGTCACCAATTGGTGGCTTCTACAGTTATAACACGACAGAGCTCAGCCCAACGCTGAGCACAGAGTTAGCCTGAGCGGGACTAAGCCAATGCAGGATTACCAGTGCCAGCCTGTCAATCAACTGCGAACGGACAACCTGATTGGTCAGTTTTAACACTAGGGTCAGCAGCTTGCAGCCAGAAGCCTCAAAAAAGAGAAGGCATGTGTAATTCCCAAAATAATGACGTAGTATAATCATTAGTTTTAAATGTGTTTGCTAAAATGTAAATAATGATGACGCACTACTGGAAATAGCATGACAGATTTGTACATATTAGCCAATGGACATGGTAATATTTACAGTTAGGCTTGCTTCCAAAATGTACGTCATGCTCCATAAACGTAAACAAGGGAAAGAAGGAAAAAAAAGCATTAAAAGAGTTATAGAGTTTGTTGGCTATGAAATTATACTTTATTTTAGAACTTCTACATACAACTAAATTAGCATGGCCCTAACTCTTTTCCCAACCAAAAAGTAGCTCTCATCTTTTATTTCACACTGTCCTTACTTATCCCAAAAAAAAAACACTATTCCCAACTCGCCACTCTTCTCTGTATCATCTGTTATCTTTACAACACTATCAACTCTTCACCATCACCACTTTAAAAGATAGGCGATTGGAGATATAACCCAAACCCATTCATTTGCTGCCTTGTCTAGTTGTACCATATCATCTTGAAAAACCTTGGGGCATCGTTGGCTTCACGCTGAATTTGAATCCCTCCGCTCCGTTGTCAAACATGATTAATTCATACTGTTCCTCCCATAACTTCACTGGAGCTAAGAAAAAGCAAAATAGTCTTAATTACCGCAGAGAGCTGGGTGCCGAGCAGATAAGGCAGGAGCTCTTGATAATGGACTTTGTCAGCAGCCCGGGCTCTCCCTGCTTTATGCGTCAGCCGTGTCCTGCTTTTTCCTGCTTTAATGTCTGTGAGGAACAAATGGAAATGCAATAAGAAAAACGCAAAACAAATAACACTGCCTGGACAAAAAAAAAGTCGCCACCAAAAATAACAGGTCATATACTCTAATATTTCGTTGGCTTTGATTGCAGCACGCACTCCCTGTGGCATTGTTTCGATAAGCTTCTGCAATGTCACAAGATTTATTTCCATCCAGTGTTGCATTCATTTTTCACCAAGGTCTTGCATTGATGATGGAAGAGTCTGACCGTTGCGCAAAGCCTTCTCCAACACATCCCAAAGATTATCATAGAATTGTGGGTTAAGGTCTGGACTCTGTGGTGGCCAATCCATGTGTGGAAATGATGTCTCATGCTTCCTGAACCACTCTCCACAATTTGAGCCTGATGAATCCTGACAGTGTCATCTTGGAATATGCCCGTGCCATCAGGAAAGAAAAAATCCATTGATGGAATAACCTGGTCACTCAGTACATTCATGTAGTCAGCTGACTTCATTCTTTGAGCACATATTGTTGCTGAACCTGGAGTAATTATCCAACAGCCAACAGAAGGCTCGTACCTTTTTCCTTAAATCCAGGTGGCAGTGTGTATATATATGATTAAAAAAAACGCAGTTGCCTCTTCCACAAGATCACTGATTTAACCAACAGAAAGTTAGAAAATCAACAATGAAACAGACAAGCATATCAATCAACAGAAAACAAGCAAACGGAGAACTGTTCCAGAACATCCCGTCTTTAGGCCTTCCTCCTTGACAAGGAAAAATTAAAATTAAAATTCAGTGGGAAAAAGATGCACAAATTACTTCAAATACAATTCCAGAGGGGAAATGAGAAGCAAAACAACTATAACATGGTTAAAACCTCTGAAAAGTCCATTTTGTTCCTTTCATGGCCATTGTCCCCCGCTATCGGCTGCCCCCCCGACTACACGTTTTCACATTCTGTTCTCACAGTTCCCATTGGGCAGTGTCAGAATCCCTCTCCTCTCTCATCGCACACGACCCCATTCTCAAAGCTCGCGTCCAGACTCCTACTCTTTATCCGTGGAATTTCACTTGTGTTCATAAGTCAGCCTAACAAAAGAAAGAGTATTCTCCAGAAGGACATGACACGGAAATCTACAGAGGAAAAATTCTACTATTGTGTGAGTAAAAGAAAGGCTGACAAAAGATAAAGTAGTTGTATCTGAATGAGCTAGAGAGAGGAGGTAAAATGAGGTGATGGGTGAAATAAGACTTTGTGGACTGTATGGAATGTAGAATGTAATCTTATTTAGGGATAGTTTAGCGCTGTTAGTGCTTAACATCTTTAATGGCGATAACAGAGGATTTCCCCAGATAACGGTATCGAGCTCAATACCGATATGGCCAACATTTGGCACCAATATTTTTACATTCCCAGTTTGTCTATGACTTTTTGAAAATACAAATAAGGGAAAATATTAATTTATATGCCAGATAAATAGTATAGACTTCATTATAACTTGTGGTCTATCCTGTGTCTAACAAGAATACTAACTTTATGTTAATTGATCAATACTCTTACTGTATGTAGCCTGCCCTTTAGGGTTGTGTGTACTAAGTGTTTTCACAAGTGCTAAAAAGTGGATACAGCTGAGATAACCTTACGGGCATAGCATAGATTTTGTTCTGGAGGACCAAATGAATATACAAAAGTGGGCGTCTTGGTTAAAATGTGCAAAAAAGAATGAGGAGGAAATGCAGATGAGGTTGTTTAGCGTGTGCTACTTGATTTAGCAAGATGACAGAAGCAAAAACTGTAAGGAACATATGTTTGAAAAACAAGTATAAATTATTTGTGGAGTATAGACAGTTCCAGTTTCTGCATTAAAAGTGATGTAAGGTGAAATGCATAATAGTTGAAGGCAGTGTAACAAAATGACAAACTTTACCTGTGACACCTGTCCCTCATAATCCACAAAAGAGGCGAGTGTGCAGTACAGTGTGTGTACAGTGCCAGGTGCGCCTGTTACGGGTTGCAGATCACCAATCTCTTGCCATATGATACCGGTCCCAAATGGCTAAGCCATGCACATGGCACGCTTTCGCTTGTGTCTGTTATACTCCCGCAAATTCAGCTCCGTTATAATGTGTTCCTAACTCAGCACTATTGGCACTATTGTAGGCTATGGTAGAAGCACGATATAAATCTGATGATATAAAAACAACAGAAATTAAAGCAGATATTATATTTTCTATTGGAAGATTGAAGAAAAAGCTACGGACTCAAATAAGCATAAATTTGTGCATATTCTGTAGACCTGTGCAAAGCAGAAACAACACAGTCACAGTCCTTTTTCTTGGACACTAAACTCTCATTTACATATTAGAAGTGTGGTAGGAATAAGAGGTGCAGTTTCTAATGGTAAATTGTGTGCAACATGCTCCCAAATAGCACATGCATACCTAACTTAGTAAATATGCCCCTTATAGTTAAAAAAGAGGTACTACAATCACAACCAATTAAATGCAATTTGTTTAAATAATGAATTAGATTTACCACTGTAATAGAACCTATCTGTACTCAGTATCAGCAAATACTCAAAATGAAGTATTATTATGAAGTATTAAGTATTAAGAAAGCACTTGTATTCATACTCTTTCATACTTTAGAAAAAAGTGGTACCAGTGCATCCCTATAGTTTTTATTACCCTCACAGATGTGTTAAAAATTAGCAACATTAGCAAGATTTTTGATACTTTTGACAGTCCTGATACGTGGGGGAAACATTGGGTAAAGGGCATTTATTGTCCTGTATTTGTTACTGTAAGTACTGTTCTCCTCACTCTATGACACAGCGATGATCTCCAGAGAAAACTCCATTCTGTGTGAAACATGCGAGCTAGATAGAGCTGGTATCGATTAGCTATCATCGCACTGGAAGGGTCTGTCACCAGGCGGATTATAAATGTAAAAATAGCCATGCTCCCCCAGCTCTGGAGAGATCCATGAACATCCAGGGGTCATCACATAGAGCGGTCAAGCTGCCCCCGTGCATCAGACCGCAGAACCCCAGATGACAGGGTGAACGAATACACCACACTCACAATTTTCTGTACAGATATGACTATGTACAAATGTTTACAGCTGGAAGGGGTAGTACAATGTTCCTAAACTGTTGGACAAGAAGTCAGAGAAGTGGCAACAACTAAAGAGCCTACAGAATACGTTGGATATGTCTGGTCCAAATACTATATCAGTATCTTTGATATTTCATTGCGGATGTGTGTATAAGAATTTATGTTAAAGAAGGGGGTATTAGACTTCTACACATTTTTGATAAGTTTCAGTTTCGTTCTAAGTCCCTGCTCCTCATGCTATGTCAACCTCCCTTCAGAGCACTGTCACAACACAATCTGTGGGCATCTTGCTATTAAAACTACTGCATATCACATACGGTTTGTGAAGTTGTAGTGTATTGTTTTGTATCCTGCTTTTGTATATTTATGGATAATTATTGTACAGAAGCATGGGATGTAGATGTAGGCTTAGGGGCTAAGCATTGGACAGAATTGTATTGCTAACCATAAGGAGGGTTCAAATAGTACCTGGGAGAGATCCCTATATTACTTAAAAATGCATGGATGATATCTAAAACCTCTTCAGGCTTTCAATGAGGGAGCACCGTTATAATATGGTAAAAAGCTCCAAAAAAGGTGATTTTACATAATACCCCTCTTTAAAAGTAGTCATACAATCTGAAAGCAATACATAACAGTGGCTAAGATCTTTGAAGGTTGGTGGTTTAATTTCCACTTTGACATGGACATGCTTGAGCAAGACAAGCCACTGCTTTGATTGTAGAATAAGTTATTACAAACATAACTTTTATTTGCAGTAGTACAGAATAACAAAATTAACTGCCTAATTATAACTTTATCAGAAATCAGTAAAACTTAGAATATACCCCAGTAATGTGACTCAAATTGTTATATAGCAGAATTTGTCCTCTATAGGAATGCTTTACTAGGTCTGAACCAAAAAAATTTACTTAAGTAAGAGTATTGTTACTTCAAAATAATATTCCTGTACTAGAAGTACAAAATAGTCCAAAGTTGTCAAAAACATAACTCACGTAAGAGTAAAGAAGTATTATTTTCAAAACTACTACTCAACTGTCTGAACATGTCATTGTTTTACAATTTAAAGAAAATGAATTCACAAAGCATTAAATAATACACAAAATCTGCTATCAAAGGATAAAAACAAGAAAAACTTGTATCATATCTGAAGGAGCAGTGCAAGGAGCATCATTTCATATTGTCAACATAAACATTTTGTCACTTGTAGGCTTACATACTGAGAAGAGCAGTCAAAACATTTGCTTAAGTAAAAGTAATGTCATTACTTCAAGTAGAAGTAAAAGTATGCTACTAGAAAAGTACTCTGAAAAGTACAATTTTGTTTGTCCTGTATCAAAACACATACAAATCACCAATGGTGTGGCAGTTAATAATTGGAACTGGATGTGTGATCTTCTAACTGCAATACACAGCCGCTAACCACTCTGCCACTGTTCCACATCATGGCTTTCCACGATTACCTTTACCTACCTTTCTTGCTTCTTTCCTTCGCTCTCCTCTATTTCATGCCTATCTTCATAAGCGCCCAAATCACTCCCTCCTCTATCCTTATTGTCTCACCATCGCCTGGCCCCTCTCCTTCCCTCTCGCCAATTAAATACCTATCACATCTGGGTTTCTGGGAAATGGAGGCAAAAACTATTTTAGCAATCCTGCCAATCTCACCCAATTGCCTACCCATCAGCACTCAAAGACACCTCTACTGCATGCCGCCCATTAAACATAAATAAAATTTTTCTAGCATCTTTGAGGTCACTCCACTGACAAATTTCATAAGTTTTGATGGACCATATTTACTAACATAATGGTGATGTCTGGCGTACCAAAATTGGCTATAGATGCGTATGCCAATTTTGATTTGACCTAGCAGGGCCTAAAACAACAACTTCATCAACCTGAGTTAGAGTTACATTTCTTATCATGCATCTGGAGGGCACCTTTGGACGCAATGTTTTTATATGAACAGGGAAAACATGGAGGCCACTTTAAAGAAGAGAACTTTTTAAAGGGCACAGAATCTACTTTTCTGTACTTTTCTAAAAAATAAAATAAAATACAGAATACAATGATTTGCGAATCCTTCTCAGCCTATATTGATCTGAATAAACTACAAAAACATGATATTTAATGTTCAAACTGATAAACTTTATTGTTTTTTATGCAAATATTCACTCATTTTCAATTTCATGTCTGCAACATGTTCCAATAAAGCTGGGACAGGGGCAACAAAAGAATGGGAAAATTAAGGAATGCTTAAAATGCACCTGTTTGGAACATTCCACAGGTGAACAGGTTAATTGGAAACAGGTGAGTGTCATGATTGGGTATAAAAAGAGCATCCCCAAAGGGCTCAGTCATTCACAAGCAAGGATGGAGCGAGGTTCAACACTTTGTGAACAACTTTGTGAGCAAATAGTCTAACAGTCTAACATTTTCAACGTACAATTGTAAGGAATTTAGAGATTTCATCATCTATGGTCCATAATATCATCAAAAAAGGTTTTTATTCTGCACTCTTCTGTTTTAATGTTAATTTTATTATAATTATTTCTGATTATTCATGTTTTGATTTGTGTGATTTTAATGTCCTTCTTATTCTGTAAAGCACTTTGAATCACTTTGTGTATGAATTGTGCTATACAAATAAACTTGCCTTGCCTTGCCAAAAGATTCAGAGAATCTGGAAAAATCTCTGCAAGTAAGTGGCAAGGCCGAAAATCAACATTGAATGCCCGTGACCTTCGATCCCTCAGGCGGTACTGTATTAAAAACAGACATGAATGTGTAAAGGACATTACCACATGGGCTCAGGAACACTTCAGGAAACCATTGTCAGTTAACACAGTTTGTCGCTACATCTCCAAGTGCATGTTAAAACTGTATCATGCAAAACGAAAGCCATATATCAACAACACCCAGAAACACCGCCGGCTTTTCTGGGCCGAGCTCACCTGAGATCGAATGATGTAAAGTGGAAAAGTGTGCTGTACTCTGACGAGTCCACATTTCAATTTTTTTTTGGAAATCATGGACGTCGTGTCCTGCGGGCTAAAGAGGAAAAGTACCATCTGGATTGTTATCATCGCAAAGTTTAAAAGCCAGCATCTGTGATGGTATGGTGGTGTGTTAGTGCCCATGGCATGGGTAACTTGCACATCTGTGAAGAGACCATTAATGCTGAAAGGTACATACAGGTTTTGGAGCAACATATGCTGCCATCCAAGTAGCGTCTTTTTCAGGGACATCCCTGCTTATTTCAGCAAGACAATGCCAAGCCACATTCTGCACGTGTTACAACAGCGTGGCTTTGTAGTAAAAGAGTGCAGGTACTAGACTGGCCTGCCTGCAGTCCAGACCTGTCTCCCATTGAAAATATGTGGCGCATTATGAAGCGCAAAATACGACAACGTAGACCCCGGACTGCTGAGCAACTGAAGTTGTACATTCAGCAAGAATGGGAAAGGATTCCTCCTGCAAAGCTTCAACAATTAGTGTCCTCAGTTCCCAAACACTTGATTGTTGTTAAAAAGAAAGGTGATGTAACACAGTGGTAAACATGCCCCTGTCTTAGTTTTATTGGAACGTGTTGCAGACATCAAATTGAAAATGAGTGAATATTTGCATAAAGACCATAAAGTTTATCAGTTTGAAAATTAAATATCATGTCTTTGTCGTTTATTCTGTTCAATATAGGTTGAAAAGGATTTGCAAATCATTGTATTCTGTATTTTTTTAAGTTTTACACAGTGTCCCAATGTTTGTGGTTGGGGCGCAAACTTTCAGTCATCTATAGCACTAATTGCTGTCTGGCGCCCCAGTAACCCACAACCTTATTGGCCAACATTGGTGTCAGTCAGAAGCTACCATGTGTGTTTGGCACTGAGAAACAAAGGCTGTGTCCCAATTAGCCAAAGTACCCTTAAATGCACCGTTCGAAGTGTGCATTGAAGGGCACTTATGTAACTTCCGGTGTGACAAGGGCTGCCCCATTTCAATGCATCTGGCGAATGTGCCCAACAAATGTGCGTTTCCAGTGTTTCCATGGAGATCGGCCATAATTAAAGCGTGCATCCATGCACACTTTGTGCGCTGCTATATCCCATTCTGCACCGCGCCTACGCAAAAAAGCAAGAAAATGGAGTGCGGTACAATACAATACACGATCAAATGTTTTTACTTTACGGTTTAGGGTTTACGTCTCCTACAACAGTGCTACATAGAACTGTTAAATATGAATAAAGACATGTACAGGCCGTGTATTTGATGATTAAAAGAAACGCCTGCGATGATGACAACTTGACTCTTCTACTGTTAACGTAAGCGCACAGACAGCGGTTAAAGTACACTCAGTGGTGTTCCATTTCGGCAAGATGGCAGCTACACTGAGGAGTACACATTTTTGGCCAAGTACTTCAAACGGTACTTCAAATGGTACTTCGAAGAGTACTTCAAATGATGCATTTGGCGAATTGGGACATGGCCAAAGTTGGCGCTGTCAGAAGTTTATTATGCTTGAAATCGACAAAAGAAATGCAAAAAGCTGACGGAGTAGATTTTACGTTTGGAATACTTTCCTGCAGCAGATTGGACATGGAGGATCTAATTTATTTTGTGGACATAATTTCTTCACTGGATTATATTCTCTGGACCTGTACGGAATGAATGAGACCAACTTTGTGGGATTATGTTGATGTTTGACAGAACCACAGCCCTCAAAGGTAAGTTAAGTCCAAACCCAAATTTTTGACTTTTCTGTAAAAACGGCTTTCCTGTCAGCACTGTGGTGATTGCAGGTGAAAATTTGCAAATATGAATGCCGTAGATTTCATTTGATGTGTAGATTGTTTCTGTGGGTGGCGCAGAAGTATATGTATATTGTTGTAGAGTTGTAAAGTACGGGCGACGGCCCCGGGGGCAGGACCTAGACGCGGAACGTTAACAGGTTAAGGTTCAAATGGTGCATAACTGTTAAGCAATATTTAGTTAGTTATCTCTCAGTGTACCATATTGTAACATAACACATTTCATTATAAACACACTTTCTCATTTTAATGACCATAACAACATGCAAGTCATATATCTCATTAAGAGATAATAAAAGAAATGTACAACTGAAAATGGCTTATATAAGCTATCTGTATAATTGCTTTCAACTTTAACACCTCAAAGTAGTAGTAGGTTATTTTCTTCTATGTCAAAAGTTATGTTTAGGAAAAAGAACTAGTTCATTTTAAATTATTTGCAGTGTGCAAGTTTTTCCTTCCTTATGCATTCCAAGCATCCTAATTATTCACAGCTATGAGTTTATAGGCATATAGGAATTTTTCCATCATGGTAATGGTTACAATTAGCATGCTATCGGTGTATTTCCTGATTCTCAGGCAATAAAACGCTTTATATTTAGATGCAGACAGAACCAAGTTGACTTATTTTGACCTCAAGAGCTGTGTATACAGTATATATGTGCTAGGGCATGACAAATGTTGCTCAAATTAAAAATGGATATAGGGCTCCATATTTTGCAAATAGCCAAGGTCAGGCATAACTTAAGTCTGGCCCAGGGGTCAATTGCGGCCACAGGCCCGCAGCCTCGGAAATAAAAATAATTGTGCGCGGCCCGTCAGCACTGTTGACCAGTGTAAAATACACATGTACAAGCAATATTATGTTTCACCAGAAGATGGCAGCAGATCCGAGCTGTGCTCCGAGGCCGCACTCTCGCTAACTTTTATCGATATCTGGATGAAGACAGGTTTAAAGAAATTCGAACCTTTGCTAAGAAATTGCTGAGTTTGTTTGGTTTGACATATTTGTGCGAGAAAACGTTCTTGGTTATGAACTTTAAAAAAAACAGTGAGAGTAAGACTGACTCTCACCTGTTTTGCGTGACGCTTTACGTGACGTTTTGTGCATCAAAGCGGAGACCTTCTGGGCTGCTGTGTATGTCCCATGTTCTCTCGGGAAGGACACCCAGAACAGTGTGCATGTCAGTTTAGTTGTACACTATCATATGTCATGCACAATTTTAGCAGTTACACATTTACATAGTTTCAAGGCAGATTTTAGTAGAGCTACTAAACTTGAAACCAAGTTTGTAAAGGAACCACTCTATACAAAATACAAATTTGCATTCTACCGTACATATTTCATAATACTTAAAATGAGACCTAAGCTCTTTCCTCAACCACATCTCTTGAGAGCAGCTAAACTAGGGAGGACTAAAGAAGAAAGTGAGGGGAGAGGAGGGACAGAGTCTGGGGGTATAGAGAACAATGTGAACTGTAATCAGATACACCTGGCTGTAATCAGGGCAGTCTTTTGTGATGTCACCAACTACTGGGAATTACAGAGGTCACTGACAACAAAAATATTTAGATTTACCCATTTTTGACCAGAAAGCTGCAAATTTAGGAACAGTAGATAATGCTATTAAAACACCATATACACAGTTTTGTAGCCAAAAAAGTGGATTTTGTGTTTAGTTCCACTTCTATTAAATACATTTCAGACTGCCTGATACTTTAATAACACTTCTAGCATAAGTATATTGCAACATTTTATAACACATTTTCCTTCCTTTAATTTCTGTGTATTTATTTGCCGTACAGATGAGCTAGATTGTGCCAACAGTCAACAAACTATTTTACTGTGCACCTCTGTAATGACCCAGTGTGACAAAATCTATTTATCATTATGAGAAGAAAACACAGTGAAAGGAACATGTTTTTACTCCCATTCCAGGCTCTTATATATCAGTCCATATGACATTATACATGGCAATTATTATATGACTGCTACATACCCCTGTGTTAGCGCTGCACAAATGGTATAAAACGTATAAACTGTAAGTGGATCATAATTAGAGGTTCCCTAATTGAGAACAATGGGTAGAAGATTATCTGTGGAAGTTATAACAATAGAATAGAAAATAATACTTAAAGGCCCGATTCTATGCATTATTCAAAGATTATAATAAACTACTCAAACTTTTAAAACTACAATAGGCATGATAACTACAATAATAGCTAATAAGCGGTAAAGGTTGCTTGAAGGAGGTAATTTGACATGATTAGAATAAATATACCAGTGAAGGTTTATAGACAAAGAGCAGCTTCATGGAATAAGGTGTCCTGATGTGTACCAGTAGGGGCAACGTTTTGCGTGAGTTTTTGTACATTAGAAACCACAGCATTGATCTAAAATGGCTACATTATAGAGTCCAATGACTTCCTGCACAAAACTGCAGAACTAACAGGCTCTGCCCTGTTGGATTGGATTTCACAGTTACAAGCAACAGATTTTCATTTGCACATTTTGATTGCTGAAAAATGTCTAAACAATTGTTTAAACAATTGCAAGTAATTATAGAAATTTGGTTGGAAATAGGGGGTAGGTGAGCACAGAAATTTTCTCAGCATTGACGCCACAAATTCAGGACAATACAGGATTACTCAAACATGTAGGTATCAATTAAAATACAACTCTCAGTAAGCTAACGTCTCTATAACAATGTAAATCTAGCATAATTCATAAATGATAGAAAGTTTAAAGCAATAACATTTTTACTTCAAATAAACAGTGTGTTCTCTGTAGGTTAACTGAATTTAACTACATTAGTTAAAGTGGGACTTGTATGATAGACATGATAACTACAACTTTAACCATATTCTCGTGAGCACTTACCTCCATAAAACTAGATGCTTCAAAGACCTATTGACTATATTCATGTCAGAGGGCTCTAATCAACATGCTAAGCTGTAAAGTAAGTGCTCCAGCAGTCTGTTAGAGCAGAGTACAGCCCTCCCACCCATCTGAGTGAGCACCCTTGGGTCCTCCTTTGCCTCACAAACACATGACTGCAGTATCTTTTTCACAGACGCACGCCACTCTTCTCTTACCCTGATCGATTAATCCATTGGCCTCTTGTCCTTTCTCCTCTAAGTAATTACCTCACCCAGTGTTCTCAACAACTTGCTTATGACCATAGTCATCAATCTGGTCCACATGCAAGTCGTTTTAGGGTACATTTTATGCCAAGCTAACTTTTTGTTGATTTAATTTAATTTATTTTGACATACTGAATCTAATGTATGTAGACTACAATTAGTTATAAATTGACAAAACAATAAATTATTACAAGGGTACATTGTGGTGTGAAGCAAAGAGATTGTCTCTTGCCTGTTTTTTGTTTTTTGTTTTGTTTTTTTTGTAAGGGTAGCAAAAAACATGAGACAAAAAGAAAATATAAATGGGATCATGGTGGGGTTGTGAGTATAAATTAGTACTTTATGCAAATGATGTGATGGTAACAGTGACAAATGTTGGAAAAATTTTACAGTGGAAATACAAAAGTACAGTAAATATTCTGGATATAAGCTAAATGCACACAAAACAGAGGCTATGATGATAAGGGACTTGGATAATGAAGTGGCTTCAATATAATTTTAAATCGGATCATGAACAACTAAAATACTGCAGGGTATGAATGCCAAAATCCTTGGAATAATTATTTTCTATAATGCTTACTGTAAGTAATTCTTCATTGTTATTGTTTCAGTTTGATTTGTAAACTAGTTTCAATGACAATAATGAATGTCAATTTTGTGTATAAAATGTAATACTTTATACTATTACTATATACTAATATACTAAGTGTATACATTTGTGTACAGACTTTGTCTAGATCAGGATTAATCAGGACTAGAACAGAACAGACCAAACCAAGTTTTATTAGTAACAGTAGTTGATATACAGTATATGCAGTTAATCATGTTGTGCCAGCCTTCATGTTTGTTGTTTTGTTTTCAGATATAATATATTGATGTAATAGTTAAGAAAATGTACACTATGTCCCACAGTTGCCACTTTTTTCTTTTTGGATACACATATATATATATTAAGTTATGTCACATGAAATACCAATGTTTTCAAATCTATCTAAAAAAAAAAGACTAAATCTAGAAACATTGGCCAAGACATTACATGAAACTAGTCTCTTGCTAATGCTATAAAAAAAAATTGACCAGGCTAAGCGGACACCCCTGCCGTCACCGGAATCCATCTTATATCAATGAATGGTAATACTTACTGAATTAAACATCTACCCACCAGAATCTCATTTTCTCCTTGGAATCCTTTTTTTTCCTCTGCTGAAAGCTAAAGTACTTTATCATGCTAGCTCTCAGGTGCAGTGGAGGTCAACAGCACAGACCTTCCATTGTTCAAATGTATTTCATTTGGGGGCAAAATGAGATACGTTAGCTGTTGAACCCTCAGTCTCCAGGTCGAGGAAGTGGCTGTCCCGGTAATCCATTTTGTGTGCTACATTTTGAGGCAGACAAAGTGGCACACGCCGAGTTCCCATAATGCAACACGCCACAGTCCAATCTCCCTACAGTGTTAGCAGCATGATGGAGGGATGATGAAAAGTAGGCCAGTGCAATATATCACTTCATGGCAGAGAAGAAAAGAGTGCACATTTTAAGTGTTATTTTGCATTCATTTTTGGATGAAAAGAAAATAGACAACCTTTGGTAGAACACACAAGCTTGAAAAGCATAGTTACGATCTTATAACTATATCTCTTGTTAGCATAGATTTTGATACTCTACCATATTTTAACAATGTGGCACACACACACATTTCTGTCAGTCTTCCCCAGAGCATCTGTGGCTACAATAGTGGCTTACCACCACTGAGTGTTGAATGAATGTATACTGCAAATTGACTTTGAGCATCTGGAACAACAAAACACTTGCTAATGTGGGTTTTGGCTTGGGTTACATATGAACTGACAGTAAATATAGTATGTATGTGATTGTAGAGAAGTTAAAATTGATTTTCTGATTCCAAAATGTTCCAAAAAGTATCTGATGACAAAAGTCACAATTTGTTTTTGGAGAGTACAGTGTCATAGTACAGAGGTTATTATTCCGTCAATTTAAGCCTTTAACTTGTATAATCAACTACCACTAGACGGATGAGGTCAGTGGTTCTCGGCAAGTTTCCCAGGTCTAAAATAGGAATAAACCATTACGGCAGCACGGTGGCTGAGTGGCAACACTCATGCCTCACAGCAAGAAGGTTTGGTTCGACCCCCGGGTCTCCCGGGCCTTTCTGTGTGGAGTTTTGCATGTTTCTCCCTGTGTCTGGATGGGTTTCCTCCGCGTACTCCGGTTTCCCCCATCAACCAAAACATGAATGCCCTTCGAGACAACTGTTGTTGGGATTTTGGGCATTACAAAAATGAATTGAATTGAATAGAACATAAGACCAATGATGCCTGTTATGTTCATAATATCAATAATCACCACCATCATACAATGCATGTTTCTAGAAATGTTGTCCAACCCAACTTTAGGTGCGGTGTATGTGTATGTCCTTTATAACTTGTTTTAAACCTCATAATGGCTATGTTTACACTGCATATACCACAAATCTGATAATTTTCTGATTTCAAGAGTCATCAGATTATTGAAAAGCCATGTAAACTGTTGCATTTGATGTGAGTAATCTTTAGTTTTGACAAGGAAAAATTATGCAGAAAAGTACAAACTAATGCAGCAAAGACAAAAATGAGAGAATGTTAAAAATATTTATTTTAAAATTCATTGTGCCGTTGTGTTCTAAATCCAACAGTTATTCTAAAAATCCATTGATTAACTTGTTGGCAAGTGTTTTTGATGATCAGATTTCTTTTGTGCATTTAAACACACAGGATGATGTTTTTTCCTGGAGTCGTTTAATGTAGAGAAGACCAGGTGACCACTGCTGAAAGCTTCCCTACATTTAAACACACACACCAGAAGTCAGATCTTATTAGGTTATCTGATTACTCTAGTCATCTGATTTTTACTGGTAATGTTTATGTACATAATTCTTATTCCTTACCTCTATTGTTCTCTCTCTCCTCTCCACCTCTCTCCTCCAATCCTGTCATCTACAACCTGCAGGCCGTCAGCTGACCATCTTCAACAGCCAGGCGTTCATCAAAATCGGTGGCGGTGGCGGTGGAGGGGAGAAGGGCCGTCACTTCCAGGGCCAGATCTCAGGCTTGTACTACAACGGCCTGCAGGTCCTCAAGCTGGCAGCAGAGGGCGACCCCAACGTCCAGACCCAGGGCAACCTACGCCTTGTGGGGGACGTGCCTACGGTGCTGACCACGGACACCACCTCCACCACTCCGCTAGCTGACATGTCCACCACCATCATGGAGACCACCACCACCATGGCAACCACCACCACCCGCAAGCAGCGTTCGTCGCCCACCATGAGGGACAGCGTCACACAGGTGAGGGGGCGATACAAGTAGAAATCTCATGTGTAATTTTATTAAATGTGCACTTTGGAGATGTCATTGCTTTGCTTGGAGTGTTTCACAGTATGGGATTAAACTTGTCTATGTACTCAAATAGAGGTGTTGCTAAAATAAAATAAAAATTTTAAAAACCTTTAAAAAAAAAAAAAAAAAAAGGCATTTTCATAGTGAGCAAGATTACGTCTTCACAGATTTGATCTAGTCACAATAGAGATAAATGAGCTTCATAACATACTGTAGAAGAACATTACTGGGAAAGCAATAACATCTCCATGGTTAGCAGATACTAACCCTCCACATGAAATGTTACACAGTGTAACAGTAAAAGTAGTTTAGTAGTGTTCTAATAAGAAGCCTGTTACAGTCATTGTAGCAGTGATGATGACTGAAAAAGTTTGCACAAACTTGTTGGTGTCCTCTGTGTGAGAGAAACACGACAGAGCCTGGGACAGACTGGCTGCTCTGATTGGCTGTTTCAAAGTTGATCATAAGTGACAATCAGAAATGTCCAGCATGTTGCATGTTTGACAAAATACATCTCCAGTAGATATACTATACAAGCAACTCTTAAGATCAAAATATGTCCACTGCATGCTGTCTGCATAATTGTAAAGCATTTTATTGTCTGATAACCAGTTAGTTTGCACTAGCATGCTAGTTAGCTTTACTGTCACAGCAAAACAATGCACTGGTCTCTGAAAGTTGTTAAAAGTGCCTATGAACTCATCATGGTGAATAAAGAATGCATAAGTTAAGCGAGGAATAACTTTGGACCACTGCAAACTGTTTAAAATGAACTAGTTGTATTTTCAAATTTTATGACTATAAAAATCAGGTACAGTGTCTTTAATATTGGACTTACCTGAACTTCCTTGTCTAATACTATGTTCCCAAGCAATCCCAGAATACTGCTGCGAGGGTGTAGGAGGCTGTGATTTATGGTCAGATATGCTAATGACCACAGCCCAGTAACAAACAACAGTGAGAGAGATGGAGGGGGCAGGTCACCAGACACACCAGTCTAATAAAAACTCTAATAACATGCCCCTGTCTCCGACATAAAGTCTGAGGAGACATCATAACAACCTAACTGTGCATAGTGTGTCAGGGCTCACTGCATAAATAACTTTCCAGGTCAGATAATACTAGCTTACTCTAGTTTATCGTTACATGCTGTCAACTACTGATCAAAGAGCAAAAAAATGCCCTTTGAAAAATGTGAACATGCTGTCCACCATAATATTTTTCCACTGCCTTTAAAAGAGGTACACTTTTTGTATTGTGACTTTGATTGTAATTGTCTTTGCCTATTTAGCATTTGTTTACGGCACTTTGGCCAGCTGTAAAGTGCTTTAGAAATAAAGTTGGTACGGTATGGGATGGTATGATTGAAATAGCATTTCAATTGGACATTACATTTAGGTGCATGAGTCACATAAAGGTGCACCGTAAAGTCAAAATAATTTCTAGTGAAATCAGAAAATATATTTGTATCAATCAAAGATAAGTCAAATCTCAAATTAAAAGGCCTGTATCTGATTTTTTTTTCCATGTTTGGGTCAAAATGAGACTGCTGTGTTTTATGTCAGAGAATCAGGAAGTGAGCTGTTGGCAAACATTTACATACATAGGTCATGATTTTATTTTATTTTTTTCACTGTAAACCACAATATTGATCTAACACAGTAAGACAATAGTAAAAATTGATAAGAATGATGAAAAAGCACGGGTGTAATCATCAAACATACAGGTTAATTTCACATCATATTTCCCCTTTAAAGTGATAATAGACAATATGTAGTTCTGTGATATCCTCAAACACCTTCTTTTAGTCAGTCTTGTGAAGTCAATCTTAGAGAATCCACTGCACAATATTTAACTTCATACACCCCAAATGTCAATTACTAGCCATCCCTCGTATTTTGTGATGTCATTGAAGCTGTTCATTAAGAGTGAAATTTATCAGAGCCTTTACATCCCTCTGCCTGACAGTTATGATCAGAAAACTCACATTATGTTTAGACCAGATCAAAGTTGGACCAAATTCCCATGTCCTGGGTTTGGATTTATTTATTTTTATTTATTGATATATTGATATATATATATATATATATATATATATATATATATATATATATATATATATATATATATATATATATATATATATATATATATATATATATATATATATATATACACACACACAGACCACAGACATTGTATTGTGTATTTAGGTTAAAAGCATTGTATTATTGTTTTATTACATTCATTTCAAATTATAAATCAGATGTTTCTGCAAATATTTGTTTTACTCTTACTTGAGTAATTTCTTAAATCACTACTTTGAAGTAACGTAAGAATTACTTGACTCAAATTTTTAGTTTACAGTTTACTACAGAGAAGACAGCAGACTTGATATGTTACACATCACTATCTTCCCTGTAACAGGAAGAGCAGTGCAATTCATCGACTCCCCACCACTCTAAGGCATTGGTCCGTGAATGCTAGGCTTTCTGTTAGCCAATGTAAGTAAGCTAAACAATGGTGCAGAGAACACAAGGCACTAGTATTTACAGTCGCCATGACAGGTGTAATGAATGGGAGGAAGTAGGTGTTTAGCATTTTTAATCATTTTGTGAGATAATTTTTATAGAGGTAACAAGGAATTGTCTGGGTTCTGAACAATGCTTTTGAGGTTAAACCAAGTGGAGTCTGCTGTCTTGCTCAAGGACATAACAACAACGTGCATACTTATGTTGATTTTGAATATATTGGCTTCAAATTCACCTTCAAATAATGTGATGCTGCAATTCCACCTTCATGTATACAGATTTCCGGAGCTAAGTCAGTTTGGGCATGGTTAGGCATGGTGAGTACTTGGATGGGAAACGACAGAAAATACAGTGACTGAAATGCATGCTGTTATTGTCTTCTTAGGGAAGACACTTGCCTCAAGCGTTGAAGTACACGGTTAACTCTGGTTTAACAATCTGTCTATATCGCCAAAGCTCTAAATACTCTGTTCCACCTTCTGATGTCATACAGTGATAGTTTTAAGTTAACCTTTTCCCTTTAGTTCAGTAGAGACTGACAATTCCAGGGCTGAAAATAGACTTTGCATAAAATGCAAATGTATATATATATATATATATATATATATATATATATATATATATATATATATATATATATATATATATATATATATATATATATATATACTGAAAGTAGACATATTTTTACCTCAAGAACTGCTCATATCTGTCAATCGTTTACATATTATATCCAATCCAGTAACATCTATCATTCATTCTATATGCCCTTTCAGATTACAGTTATAGACTACAAGAGCTATGGCAAACATCATATCATTTTTAAACCCTCCATGATACTCTGATTCACTAGACACTTGGTACCGCAGGCGGATCCCCGAATTTCAATTTGTGCAAGTGCTCTGAGCTACCTCACCATAGCACAGTCCAGCTTTGATCGCCCCAGAATAATGCGTTTGATGCTTAGAATAAAACATGTAGCGTTTGATGTGCAAAGAGAGGGTCTGCTTCAGCTGTACTAGTGGAAGTACTAGAGTCATCACTTGCTTTTCTGACCCAAATGGGATGGCGCTGTGTGGGGAAGATTCTAACTATACAAGTAGAAATGTCATGGTAACTGTATAGGACTTCTGACTTTAAACTACTAAAGGTCAAAAGTAGTTTATGCTTTGCAAATGTCAAAATGTAGTCTGCTATGAAAAATGTTCTCCTGACTTTCATTTCTTGCTATTATATTGAGTTGCAGCACAGTGCCATAGTGGTTAGTCGTTTAACCTAGCAAGAAGGTCTCTGGTTCTGTGGAGTTTGCATTTTCTCCCTAAGGTTCCATCCAGGTATTATAGTTTACCCTTAAAACATGCATTATAGGCTCTTCTATGGGTGCAGAGCTTCCTATTAAAAGAACAGGCTATATCTCAATGGTACTTTCAAGGTGAGCTAACGAATAACAAAAAAAATTCTAAGAAATGCACTCTCTTTCCTGTCCTTCTTACTTCCTATTCAGATATGTGTCACAACCCTTTTCCATCCAGATCTCAGAAGCTAAGCAGTGCTGGGGCTTGTTAGTACTTGGATGGGAGACCACTGGGAATACAATGGAAAAAACGGTTGTTGTGTCTTTAGGCAAGACACTTTTATTTGTAACTTAATTTATAATTAACTTTTTCCTTGTTCCTTTCTGTTGTTTCAGAATGCAGATGACTTGCTTGTAGCATCAGCTGAATGTCCCAGTGATGATGAGGATTTGGAGGAGTGTGAGCCTGGAAATGGTGAGTCTGCTTCGGCCCTTCTCTGGTCATTGACAAAAAATAATAATAATGATAATAATAGGTTTAAAAAATCCAATTCATAACATCAATTTTATGTGACTGAAACCCCTTTACTGCAGCTCTGGTTGGACAGTTGTATACTCCAAAATTCACCCAAGCTTACTAACACATTTTTTCACGCACTTTTCAAGTCACCATTGGCTTATTTTTGTTTATTCAAATATTGTGTTGCGTAGCTAATCCCTTTTTCCGATTATTAGTATGGAAAAAGCTAGCCATGCGGCTACTTCTAGCTCTACTTCTGGTAGTGTGAACATGGTGTAACATGATGTGCTAACACCAGAAGTCAGAGGTCAAATGTTGTATTCCCTTTTGTGGTATAAGGTCTAAACCAAGATCAAACCGGCTGGAAACTGTCAAGAACCATATTCAATACACCAACATACTCTCACAGATGTTATACTCTACTAGCAATATAAGTTTGATGTTGTTATTATAAGGGTATTGTATCATGCATTGTTCAAGCTCTCTGAATAACTTTTTGTACAGATATCTAAGTTGTAACATTTTATTTCATGGAAAACTTAGATATGTGTTTTGAAAACTGTTAAATTATTTATAATATAATATATTAAACCAGGTGAAAAACCCATTGAGATGAAAATTTATTTTTTTCTGACTTTTAGCTTAACAAAAGTCAGATGTTCAATCTAGACAGTTACTCTTGCATTTTACATACTTGAGTAGTTTCTTCAACCACTACTTTTTGACCTATTAACGTTCCGACGGCCAGGCCCCTCACCTTTACTTTACAACTTTACAGCAATGTACATATTTCTGCATCACCCACACAAACAATCTACACATCAAATGAAAGTTAGGGCACTCATCTTTCTGAATATGCAAACCATTTTCACCTGCAATCACCACAGTGCAGACAGGAAAGAGATTTTTACAGAAAAGTAAAAATGTGGATTTGGACTTCACTTACCTTTGAGGGCTCTGGTTCTGTCAAACATCAACATAGTCCCACAAAGTTGGTCTCAGTCATTCCGTACAGGTCCAGAGAATAAAATCCAGTGAAGAAATTATGTCCACAAAATAATTTAGATCCTCCATGTCAAATATGCTAAATGAAAGTACTCCAAACGTGAAATCTGCTCAGTCACTTTTTTGCATTTTTTTTGTCGATTTCAAGCATAATAATCTTTTGACAGCGCCAACTTTATTCCTCAGTGCAAAACAAACGTGTTAGGTTGTGATTGACACCGGTGTTGGCCAGTAATGGTGGTTGTGGGTTATTGGAGCCCAAGACAGTGAATCAGTGCTACAGATGACTGAAAGTTTATGCCCCAGTCTTCCCCTTGTACAATCAACCAGTTACATTACACATGTTTAGTGATGCTTTCCCCTTACAGCCAATGAGCAGCAGATAATGGCGATGTATCACATGCCATGGTTTTCTGTAAACAGACGGAGCTTGACACGTGCGTAAAAGAAGCTGGGTGGATGAAGAGATGTTTTGCAGCAGTTTTGCTTTCTAAACATGACAAAATGGACAAAACAAAGGAAGTACATGATTGAGGACACTGTGGATGTTTGTAGTTATACTCGAGGCATCTCGGACCCAGAGCAGTTCGTTGCAAAGAGTGACAAATTGGACCAAAAGATGCAGGACTCAGGGAAAGTTTACAGTGTTTATTTACAGAAGTAATAAATAGTACACTAATGAGGGTAGGTCTGTCGATGAGCGGGGACGAGTTACGAGCCAGGATCCAGGGGCGGAACGTGGAGCCAGCGGAGACGACGCGGCAGCACCGGGGCAGGGAGCAGAGTGCGAGCCAGGATTGTGGAGTGCAGGGACGTAGACAAGGTGATCAGAGCCAGGACGAGGAGCAGGGTGCAAGGCAGGATCCAGTGATGTGGAGTGCAGAGACAAGACAGGACAAGACAGTACCAGGGTTGGGAAGCAGGGTCGGAGCAGAGCTGGGAGCAAGGGAGCTGGGACGGTCCAGGAAGCAGGATGTGGACACGCAGACGATCTGGCACCGAGTGTCTGGTCCTGGCTCCTCTTATCCACGGCAGGTGGAGATGATTGCACTGATGAGCTGCAGGTGCGCACGGGAGGAGCCAGGAGCTTAGCCCAGCTCCGGCTCCGGCAGGTGGGAGAGGGAAGGAACAGGGCAGGAGACAAAACAAGGAACAGGAACAGTGCGGATCGTGACAGAAGATAGCATTTGGATTCAGGAGTAGAGGACCTTATGTTTTGAATTGGATTGGATGCTGTTTCTGATTGGTAAGCGTGATATATTCTGCTGTTGACTCAATTGTAGGTAAAATACATCATGTGTAATCATTAGCATGGCTTCTGTGCACATTTTTTTCACAAAACAAAGAAATGGTACAAAACTTTTTTTTTTTTTTTTTTTTTTTTTTTTACATTTTGTGAACATTGCAATTGTGAATGCCTTCAGTCTCTATAAAGGGCACTTTAGATCAATGGGTAAAATCCCTATATGTACCAACAGTACTTGAGAGAAACTCTTGTCTTGGAGCTGGCAGAGGCAGGAGCCATCAGAGCACAGAAGGAAGCAGGGAGAAGTATCATCATCTTGTGTACATTAACACAGGCAGTGACAAGACACAAGGCAGGTTGAAGTGCAGGAAGTGACATGCCAAAACTCCAGTGAAATGTTTAACCCACAATATACCCTTGTGCTTCCAGTAACAAAGAGACTGCTATAATGACTGGCATACAGAAGACAAGCCATAATCATGTACAGTGTGTTATCAGTTTGCAGTGTGTATTTGTTTACATTTTTGAAGTGTGTGTGTTTGTTTACTGTTTGCAGTGTGTGGTTTGTAAATATATATTTATTTTGTCCCATGCCACTTGTTTTGACTATATTTTGTATACAAATATACATTTTATATTGTGTTTTGATATACTATCTAAATTTACATCAGTAATAGAGCATCTAGGTGCACATACAGATCCTGCAAGTGTAAGCTTTCAGGAGAGCCCTCATTGATGTGGGTTGAAGCATTTAAACGTTATTGCATTTTTTCCAAACGTTCTCCAAATGTCTTTTGGATAGGTTTGGATAAATTTAGATACATCAAAAGTACCTCCATAAAACACTACTACTAATGATTAAAATGATTCTAAAAATGTAATTTTTATAAATATTGTCCTCAAATTTGAAATATGAGTGGTCAACAATATTTTCAGCTGAGATATTGTGTATTTTTGTCCCCAGGTACCTACTGCCACTTTCTACACCTTCATATTAACCAAAAAATGTAGGTGAGGATGAGAAAAAATATGTTTTATGTGAGTTCCAAAGTGTATAAATGCTTAGCACACATACTTACAGTGATTCTGATACCTCGGTAAAACTATAGGGTGTTGCCTTTACAAAGACCCCACACGTGTGTATATACTACCACGGGTTCAATAATGGGTATCATTTTAATTTGGAGAGGTCAGAACAAAGGCAATTTTACCAAAATGACCCCGAATTCTAAGGGGTTAATTTACTTGAGTGTGTTTCATTCATGTTTTCAACATTCATGTTTAACACACAGTCCCTGCTTATTTAGGCTGAGTTCTTTTCCCAAACAGAAAACACTCTGTTCCACCTTTTAATGTCATATGGTAACACTGGAACTACTCCACTGCATTTCAAACTCTATGCACCAACACTAGAATCATTTGGATAATTTCAGCCCTGGAATTGCCTCTCTAAAGGTAGCTGTTAACTTCAAATCTACCACTTCATGACATGACAAGGTGGAACAGAGCATTTTGAGCTTTGGAGATGTAAACAGCCTAATAATACAGGCTTACTCAAACATGTGTGAATGTAACAAAACACAATTTTGGATATGTTTTTGAGGAGGTAACAGCATTATGACATGGCTTAAAACTTACAAGAGACTGCACCTATTCAACCCAGTTGAATGGAATATAATCATAATTCTTTGTTGACGCCTTCTACAATTTTCCTGTGCAATAAGGCTTATAGATCCTATACATGGAATCTACTCTATATTATTTGCTGTAAGAATGCCATCTACCTATACCAGCAAGGAACTTAGGAGACCGAAATAGAGACGCAGTCCTGCTGCTTATCGTAAATAAACTGCAGAAATATAAGAGTTTTTCAAATGCGATTTCATGGCTTACTACTGTCCTGGGAGGTTGAGCACTTCTATGCCCACAAAAACATATACGGTAGAGAGCGAGGCAGGAGATTGCGGACTCTCACCTTGCTAGACAGAAACTTGTAGGAAGAAAACGAACAACAAACTCAGCTCCTATCTCAGCATTCCTGAGAATTCCAGGGAGACAATAGCGGACAGGGAGGGCCGGATAAGGCAGAGGAGAAGGAAGACGAGAATGAAGAAATAGTACTGTAACAGTGTTGGCTCTCCATCACTGGTCAAAGCTAACATAAGGATTACATAAGATAGCTTTTTTGTCAGTGTGAGGTGACAAGGCATTATTATTCGTATGGTTAAACTAATCTAACAAGCTTTTATTCACTTACAGGTGTTTTTATTGCACAAAAATACAAAAAAAAATGCATTCTGTTCATAGACTCACCTCTCCACAGATCTGACCTTGACTAGGACTCATTACCATATAGTTACATAAAATTAATACCGCGCTGCAGATTATTTCAGGCAATGCAATAACAAGCAAGTAGGAAGAGCTCTACCAGAAAAGTTACACAATGCTCCTTTAAGGAATGGGTCGTCTAATTTTTTCCAGGGCTGTCCTGCCAATACCTGTACAAAAATGTGTAGACATTGAGGCTTCTCTCACAGAAATCTACTACTAAGCGCTTTGAGTGCCTTGAAGGTAGAAAAGCGCTATAGAAAAATGTGACCATTTACCATTTACCATTCAAAATGTGTTCGAGAAGTAAAGGCATTGTTCCAGATTTTTACTGTCTGAAAAACAGAACTAGTTCATTTTAAACAGTTTACAGTGGTCCAAAGCTATTCCCTACTTACCTTAGGCATTCCAAGCATCCTAAATATCCACTGCAATAAGTTTATAAGCACCTTTCACAAATACCATAAAAAGTTTTTTTTTAATTACATGCAAACCGTGCACAAAGGATTTATTTTGCCCTCAAGAGCTGATTATACAATATATCTGTACTGAGGTATTTAAAAGCGCACATATTTGAGAGCTATTTGTGAGCGCTGAGCAGCAACAGTGACAGCAGTGTATCGCTTTTTTATTTTGGGGTAAAAGAACAGAGAAAAGGACAATCTCCAACTGGATTAAGAGGAAGAAACAACAACGTGGATCCCTAAAAGGTTGGATTTTGCTAGAGTTACAGGCTGGTTTTGTTATACGGGTCGTGTTTTTTAAAATGTCATGCTCTGCTTGTCATCACAAGCAGACATCTAGGACATGGAGGTATTAGGTTCAGAAGGTTACAGATGAGTAGTGACACACATGAGGACAGTGCAGTCAGATTGATTAAGAGGCTATGTGTTGCTGCCATACGCTATTTTTTTAAACAGTGATATTTACATTAACATATGCCCCACTAAACATGGACTATGTGGGAACATTATTTCCATGTGTACAGGACGAGTTTCATTATTTATTACTTACTCACTCCACCACAGGAATGTTACTAGACCTACAGGTATACTGGGCGATAGGCCCCTTTGATGTACCTGTACCTACATTTTTTTCTGGAAAGTCTAGGTGTGCATCTCTTTCAGACAGGGGAGACGTGGGCTGCCCCTCAGGAAATTTTGCACAAAATAGATGCAATTTCCTCTAATTTGGTGTATTTTCGATTAATAAATGGATGTACAAAAACGCAGCCTGAGAATTAACTCTCAAGAGGCTTTTACATATTCTTATCAGTACAGTTTTAAGCAACTTTTATTAAACCTCACATGTGTTTTACACATACTACTGTTCATTCATGTCCAACGTCTGTGTCAGTGGTTCCTAGTAGGGACATCAGCCCACTGCTGCCTCTCTATGGTCCACCCCTGCTCTCCAGCACACTGAGCGCCCCCTGTCTGTGAGCTGACCTCACAGGCTACACACCTAAAGACTAAAACATAGCATAGAGCCTACCTGAGGCTGAGTGAGCGCACTCTGGAAGAGTCCAGGTGAGGAACCTGACTTTATGCATTATGGACATGTAGTCTATGATCTGTGACTTGTTTTTTTTCTGCTGGAGCATCACTTTTATACTCATGATGTGTTTAAACTTTAGATAGCATGGCTGCTCCATGCACACAGAACAATGTGTTTTCTTGTTGTTTTTCTTTGGAGCTGTGAATCCAGTTGCACTTATGGGATGGTGTTGCCCTTGCAAAGGTCAAGCATCTACAGCTCTAGTGTATTTAATTAAACAGGGTTCTAAATCTTTAGGAGACACATGTCGTGCTAACTTGCCACATTAAGTGGATGAGCGTTAGGACCTGACCTACCCACACCCGCTCTGACCCATCCGCTGGTTACAGTCAACCCATGCAGGGCGCTCCTTGTGTTGTTATATGCACTTATCCTGTGCAGTGCACAGGTTGTGTTGTTCTATACTGGGGCATGCGTCCCAGTAAAAATGTTCTAGTAACGTCCCTGTTCCAACGCTGGAACAGGGACATTGGTATTTGCTGTGTTTTTTGTGTCCGTGACAACGGCCGAAAGCTGATTAAGTAAGCAGGCTATTCACGCATGCAAAATTTGCATTCTGCAAAAAAAAAAAAAAAAAAAGAAAAATTTAAATCCCAAATTACATTTTCTGCACAAATTCACAAACACATTTTCTGCACAAATTCACAAATATACATTAATGAGACAAAACACTACTCCAGATTTTGGTGAGGAAATACAGGATCAGAAGCACTATATCAGACATTTAAACTACTTAAAAGCCCTGCACGAGATTTGCTGTCAAATATTTGAGCAAAATTTGTCATAATGCAGATATATTGTATAAGCAGCTCTTGAGGACAAAACTGTGTTTTATTGTTTCTCTCTTGTCTCTGACAGTTGTGAAAACTGCTTATAAAATCATCAATAATAATCAATAATTAGGATGTTCAGAATAAGGTAAGCGAGGAGTAACAGCTAAGTGGTTAAAATTAACTAGTTCTGTTTTAAACATTTTTAAGATGGTAAAAATCAAATATAGCGCCTAATAATTCCAAACTAAGCAATATAGGAAAGATTGTGCTGCAAGTTAGACCTCTCATTGTAATTCCTGTCATGTTTTTGAGTATTCCGATTTGCAGAGCAGAGTGGAGATTTTGCACTGGAGAAGGTGGAGATGGCAGAAGGTGATTTTGGGGAGAGTGAAAATTCCCATCCTGTCCATCCCCGAAGACTAATTAAACTTTAACTCCATTTGGAAGCTTAATTACATCAGCCAATTAGAGATAAGCATGAGCACATCCAGTGCTCGTAATGAGAAGTGGAGGCGACCTGGATTAGAACATGAAATACGTGCAGAGGACTGAGAAGTGTGCAGTGGCCAAATATGAGTGCATTTACATATGAGAAGAGATATGAGTAGTAGACTGAATGGACAACACTATCACAATGTCTTGAGGGTTCATGTCTCCGGGTCCCCACAATGGTAAATAAATAAGTATTAGAACTCCTGCTTCGTGCTTCTTCTCTTCAACTCTCGGGCTCCTACAATTTATTTTGTAACATCTTCCCTGTGCACAAATGCACAAAGAGTTTACTGATGGCAAAAGGTGGGGATAGGTTTAAAAAAATAAGCCAAAGAGAAGCCTTCTTATAAATTAAGAGCATGTAGAGCATGTGAACATCCTTGTCTAAATGAGGACTTTATTATTATTATTAGGCCCGAGCCTGGGACAACGTCCCGGCGAGGAGTCCGGAGCATGGAAAATGGCAAAAATCAAGTAGTAAACACGCTCCGACATGGCAGTGAGTGGCGTCAAAAATTACTACTCAACGAGCTCTAATTGTCACAAAAGACGAAAAGACGACTCGGTAGCGCCACCTCAAACTTTGATTTTCATGGGGCCAATGGGAGCCCGACTCGGAAAAAAGTCAACGTAAAAATCCGAAACTCACAACAAAAAATAAGAAATGTCAGGACATGACAAAAATGATATTATGGCCCCGCCCTAAAATGTACAGGAAGTCGACCATATTGGATCAAACCCGGGAATGACAAAAGTGCACACCCTCGCATTCAGGACATCTCCTCGCACAGTTTTCATCACAAAAACTTCAAATTTGGCCAAATCTCACTAAACCCATGTGTGATTAAAGATTATCAATTATATTTTGATTATGACTTTGGGTGTGGTCAGGGTGAATTTTCAACAAAATTGCAATTTTTGGAAAATTTCAATAAAATATTGCTCTTTCACACATTTTTTGTTGGGAAAACACTAATACAGCGTTTATGCACATTTGTGAGCTGAACGCAATGATATGCAAATCAAGGCACTCTCTCACAAAATGGCACTCTAGTGCCCTCTTCAAATTTCATTTTCAAAAATTCATAAAAGACAATCGATTTGTCGTGGACTCCAGAAAAAATTCACAGGGGCCTTATTTGTGATGGGGCACAATGTGAGAAAGTCACATGACTGTAGCTGTTATGGTTTAGGATAAAAATAATGGGTGGAAAATGTGTTTCCATTATTATTATTCTTACTTTGGTGGCCGCTTTGAAGCCATTTTTGACCCCCTGAATGTTAATGAAAAGTCAATTTTATTGGACCCAAAATTCAAGGTTGGTGAAAAATGTATTATTTTGATGCGCAAAAAGACTAATGTTTCAAAGTGACTCAATAGCGCCACCTCAAAATTTGAAATACATTATGGCAATGAGAGACCTTTTTCATCATAGACAAATGAAATTTGGTACAAACATAGAACATGTCAAGACAAGTCAAAAATTATATTATGACCCCACCCTAAACCCTACAGGAAGTTGGTCATTGTGGGGGGAACTTTTTCAAAATTTTACCTCTCACATTTGGATTTTTTGCGCCTCGGATTTTCATTCAAGAAACATGCAAAATGGTCAAAATGAACTATCCCCATGTGGGATTATAGGGAACTGTCTTGGATTTTTCTACATCATAGAATGTGGGTGTGGCCAGCCTGCAAAGAAATAAATAATATTTTGAAGTGTTAAAGTGCGCATAACTCACACATGCAGTGTCCTATTTCCCGGCATTAATATACATTTTGTTTAAAATCTTGATCTGCACAAAATGATATACAATTTACATAGGTCAGACATTATATTGCTCCACAGCACCCCCTTGAACTTTTGAATTGGACCAAAAAAATTACTTTGACATAAACATTTGAAATTCGGCATGGAAATTTGGCTTGGCAAACTGAACAAAAAAGCCAATGAGAACATACCTCTATCTCTAACTATGTTACCGTGGTAACATAATAAATGTGTCATTGAAATGAATGGGGTTCAGAGTACTGCACTTTGTTGTAGACTAAATAGATGCTCTACACTAATCCAATTATGGCCCAAAATTCAAGATTGTTGTATTTTCATGTGCAAAAAAATGTACGTATCAAAGTGACTCAATAGCGCCACCTCAAAAATCAAAATACATTACGGCAATGAGAGACCTTTTTCATCGTAGACAAATGAAATTTGGTACAAACATAGAACATGTCAAAATTTTAACTCTCACATTTGGATTTTTTACTCCATGGATTTTCATTCAAGAAACATGCAAAATGGTCACAATTAACTTGACCCATGTGAGATAATATGGTACTCTCTTGGATTTTTTTAAGTCATAAAATGTGGGTGTGGCCAGCCTGCAAAGAAAAAAGACGTTTTTTGAAGTTTTAAATGGCCCGTAACACAAACATGCAGTGTCCTATTTTCCGGCATTAATATACGTTTTGTTCAAAGTCTTATTTTGAGTGCATATATGTGAAATTTATATATGTCAAATATTACATTGCTCCACAGCGCCCCCTTGAAATTTGAAATGGTACGCAAAAAAAATTACTTTGTCACAAACATTTGAAATTTGGCATGGACATCCCTATTCCTATACTGAACAAAAAAGTCAAAGACACCATACCTCTATTTTCAAAGGTATTGCCATGGCAACGTCTGACATTTCTCATTGAAATACATGGGTTTTGGTTAACTAGGATGAAAAATAATTATGGGTGTCATAGACCATTGAAATTTGGTACACATATTCCTCTCATCATACTGAACAAAAAAGCCAATGAAGACATACCTCTATTTCCAACCGTGCAGGCGTGACAATGTCATAAATGGTTTCATTGGAATGAATGGAGTAGTATTACTGAGACGCTGATTTTGGGGGGAGGGGCGATGTAAGCGGGAACAAAAGGCAGGATCTTCGCGGTGGCATGTAACCCGCGGTCGCAAGGGGTGGCGAGGGCCTTTATCACTGCTTGCAGTTTTAATTATTATTATTATTATTATTAACAGCAACAATAATAACAATACCCATAATCATAATCATATATTTTAAGTTGCTCTTTTTATTCATTTATTTATTTTTACCTATGCCATGTACTGTCACACCTGTCTGCCTTCCTTGCCATTGGTGGGTAATTTTTAAAGTCCACGCCCATGCTACAGTTTTTATGATTCTAGCTAAGCCCTGTCCTTGCATTCTGTCAGCGTCACAATGTTTGTTTTGGTTCGCTTGGGCAAAATTTGGATTCCGAACAAACCTCAGTGATGCTCTGTGATTGGTCCAAATTTGAACCTTATGACAGAGATTCTCGGGAGTTTGTGAACTCACAAATAACATAAGAATCAATCTTGCTGTGCAAAGTTATTCCTGGTTTGTTACTGCTAATAAAGTTTATTGATCACAGATAAATGGATTTTAATTTGCTTTGGTGGCATACTTTGAATGTATAGAAAAAGAACTTTTGGCTATTACTAACCCTCTTATTTACAGTTAACTCATGCTGAAAAAGTAGCTGAGTCGGTATAACATTTGCCCATTCACCAGAAGGTTGTCAGAAATCAGGCTTGAATTATGTTTATGTAAAAAAAAAAAAAGCTGAAAAAGCTAAAATATAAAGAAATTAACATTCCGATTTCATTTTCAGTGTGTAATCCTCCGTGCGACCCTGCTCTCTCGTACACTGGGATGTGGTCTGCCCTATACCATTTTTTACCCCGACGAGATCAGAGCCACGATTGAGCTGGCTGTTCCTCAATAATTTATCACAGGGCCTTCTCTATAGAGATGACCTGCAAAAGTTCTTCAAAGCTGGGGAAAGCAGAGAGAGATGTGAGCCTATAGATGACAGATGACCCAGGCTTCTCAGAACCACGACATACAATTGCTACAAGAGTTAGCATTGCGGGGGTCAAGGTGGCTACCACTCTGCATGCTAAATGATACATGTGCTGATTAACAATAAGGTGGTGGCAAGCTTTGGGATATGATATTATTATATTATCGCAAGCAACATCAAAAGATTATCTTCAAACATCAAAAATGCAAAATACAAAGCAGAGGTCCAAGAAATTACTCCAAAAAAGTGAAAAAACTACTACTAAGAGTAATTGTAACAATAACTATCTAGATGTAAGGTTTGATTATAACAAAGTTAATCATTAAGTAATGCACAAAATGTGGGGTTTTCAAACGATAGACTACTGTTAAACTGTCAAATAAGTAGAGGTAAAAGTGTGGTGTCTGAAAACCACTGAGAGAAGTACTTTTTTATTAAAAAGTTACTTGAATAAATGTACCGTAAATTTTGGACTACTGAGAGCACCTGAATTTAGGCCGCACCAGCTAAATTTTAAAAGAAAATACATTTTGTACATATATAAGCCACACTTCTGTCTTTTTTTGCTTTAATTTAAGACATGCTTTTTTCCAAACTATGTCTGAAAATCGACAGTGCAGCACCACCACGCCATCAGCATGGAATGAACATACTTGCATGTTTAGATAATAAAACAGCACCAACATGGCATCAACACAAGATAAACATATCTGCATGTTTAGAAAATAAAATAGCAACAACACGGACCATCTGCTTTTATTTCCTCTGAAAGGTTTTGTTGTCTTTTTACTTTGACTAAGTTCTTCCTGTGGACTCCATTGTCGCGTGCAACAGATCCATTGCCTTTAACTTAAAAGCTGCATCATATGCATTTCTTTATGTGTTTTCCATGATGAGGGTGTGTGTATGATGCGCAAAATGACAGTTCAAAATCAAAACTAGTGTATTCACATAATCTTTCCCCATGTCTATCTCACTTTTGTGTTTACAGCTAGAGAGTGTCCCCGGCGGCCATTAGCCAGTAAAAATCTAAAAACTAGCCGCACCATTGTATAAGCCGTATGGTTCAAAGCATGGGAAAAAAATAGCAGTTTATATTTTGAAATTTACAGTAACTGCCTATCTGTCTTTAAATGTGCACTATGTAACTTTTCTGGTAGAGGTTCTGGCACCTGCTTGTTTCTATGGAAAAGCTATTGCTGTTCCTGAAATGTTCCACAGTATGCCATTACATGTTTGCCTTTCTCAGTCATAAGTGTATCTTGAAACATGTGTTCTTACTGTGACCTTACTTGTGACCTGTAACTTAGCTTGTGTCCTTACTTGCTCTCCAAGATAGATAAGTTTACATTCCATGTACAGCAACAACATCCACATTGGAGACAAGCAGATTGTGGATAATCCACCAGAAAAGTAACATAGCCATGAAATGCTAGCTAATACATTATTGTCTACGCTACATCAGCAACTTTTATAATATTTTGTCACATAAAAATATTGTCAGTTCTCTCTTTGAAAGAGATATAAAGCCAGTACAATTGTAGCCATCAATAGCAAAAGTTTGAGTAATTTATCGTTCACTGTTCTAAAACTTTTGCAAATAAATTCTCAGCTCACAGCAACACATCTGTATCCAGAATGAGGACACCTTGAATTCTTCCAACTTTGCTTTCACCTAAACATTCCCTATATTTTGACTGAATACATTGGTTTAGACATTTCAAAACCTTATTATGTCTGTTTCTCGAGGTTCGTATTTTTCTTATTGTGCAAGCAAGTCAGTCCGACATTATGAAGGCACGCGTCGGTGAATTTTTCATCTGGCGGCTAATCAAAGCTGAATCGTAGTACGCTCCCAAGTCCAAACAACCTTTTTGCACTAAATATTTCAAATAGATGTGGGCAAAGCAACGTGACAGGCACTGAAATGATGTTTGCAAGGCGCTAACCGTAGAGTTAATACACACACGTTATACAGGTCTTCCAAATGCACTTTAGGATAGAGAAAAATATTACTTTAGCATGTCTTTGCCACTTCACTGTCAGGTTGAGAAACTGAATAGGAGTCAAATATTTTTACTTTGAATAGAGTTTGGGTGCACTTTTAAGATTATATTTCTCAACTAGGTGAAGGATTTTGTTGATCATGTTTGAGTTCAGAATTCCATGGTACGGAAAAAAAATATTGTTATAATAATGCAATTTTGGAAGTTAAAATTATCTTGTCTGGTCACTCTGTTGGTGGGTCAAGCAAGCAGGAATAGTTGATTTTTTAGTTAAATGCTATTGGCAATAAGCAGTGGGCCAACAGACTTTTTTGTGCAGCTGATAGATCTCAACTGCAGACATGATCTATATTTATCAGGGAATTTAAATACATTTGCCTCTTACTTCTTGCATATATTTTGGGTAAAAACATGGACAGCTATCACAATGCATGACATACCCTCTGCTATGTTTTTTATGGGCCTAATTTTTTTTGAGACTCATTGTGCATCTCTACCATGGATCTATTATATGCACCGATGCACCTGTCTTTCTTAGCAACTTTGCTAACATAATAACAATACCAAAACTGTCCACAAAAGAAGAAAATCAACATAATAATTATTCCTTGTGTGGATATGTTGTAAAAGTATAATTTTTGGAAACTAATCTTAATACATACAGTAGCATGTTGGTGTTAACACAAAATATTATGGCTTTGTTTGTTGTGTGCAAATGTTCACCATCTTCTAACACTGACATTATTCTTATATGAAGCCAATCTCTAGCCACTGTTTGTTTACGTCGTGAGCATGTGAGTGCTGTACTCTGATTGTTTTGCAGTCAATCTACAGCCTTACTATTGGTTCACAGTTGTAGAATTTACCGGAAAAATTGACAAGATTGGGAAGAGTGGGAATTTTGGAAAATGTGCACAAATCTCGAGTGGTGACAAAGCGGGTCTTGTTGAGTACATATGAGTGAGTCTCGTTGAGACATATACTTATATGTTGATTTCTGTGTCCTCCCTTGATAGAGACGTATGTTTTCACGAAGAAAAGCAGATAGATGCTCTCAGCCCACCGCTTGCAAGGTTAGGCATATGTGCTTCATTGTACCAGAAAAGATACTAAGATTAGCTATGGATGGGCTAAATTGACAAAAATTTCTAATGTGTTAAATTATGCCTGTAAAACGTCTTGGTTGAGGTTCAATTATTTCACAAAATTAATGAACTGTAAAATTTACCACAAAACTGCAGAATATCACATATCCTCCTACAGTTATTATAGCAGTTATTATAGACAATAGACTTAATATTTTAATTTTCCATGCCTTCAAAACATTTTTTTAATACCGCCCACCAGCTAAAATAATTGCGTAAAATGTCATAGGCCTACACAAATGTCTGGTGTTTAACGTGATGACTACCTTTAAAGGGCCTGTACCAGAGCCATGGCTGAAAAACATGTTTTCAAAATTAACTGTTGACCTTTTCTCACTTTGATGTTGAACCATGACAGTGAAACCACTGTCTGGGATACACAAAGGCCTTTTTCCCATGCTACTAAAATTGTCTGTACTTGGCAACTGCTTTATTACAGTTCTCATCCAAAACAAAAAGCCTTTCAAATGCAGGGGTGTTTCTAGAGAGAGGCCAGAGGAGGTCACCCCACTCAGAGAGGCTGAGACAAAATATTGTGGGTAAATAACCATTCTTGTTTAATTTTGCTGATCATATTGCACCAAATTTGAACAAATTAGAGTAAATAGATAAATAAATAAAATAAATATGTATAATTCTTATTTGTTCTATGAGAAAAATGTCTTGCAAGGTATCTTGTTTATTGCTCTTATTTTTTATGCATTTATTTACTGTCAAGAAAGTGTCATTCATTTTAATAAAGATGTAACTTAGCACCACACAGAAAATCCAACTTTTTCCACATCCAAGTGCTACAAATGCTTGTGTATTCTGCATTCGACTCTACCCCTGTTGTTCTTGATAGTTTCCGACCTGTACCACTTACCGGCACCTGTCCCGTTAGCCTGGGGTGCTAACTGTCCAATCAGAGCAGCACACAGAGGGAAAGGGGAGCCCAGTCATAGCCACGGGCACAGCCAAGTGGAGCTGCTGATTGGTCTAAAATGCAAAGCTGTGCAGTGGATAGAGGTCAGGGAACAGGAAATGAAAAGACGGCGGGGCTGATAAACACATTGCCTGGGTGTGAGAGAGCTGTGGTTCATTTTTCGCTGCAGACAAACAAGTAGTTGTAGCAGAGTGGTTGGCTTTTGTGTCTCGGTAAGGGGATTGTGGGTTAATCCCTGACCAAGGATAACATACTAATGCATTCAGGTCTTCAACTAGTCTGCATATTATCTTAATCATAATCATAATAGGTATTTTGTGATTCAAAAACTGTAGCTTTTAATATCTTTTAAGTTTTGGTCATTTTAATAAACCTTTAGAGCTACAGGACATTTATAATTGTACACACTGACAGTGACTGTTTACATGGGCACAAAAATGAAATTATTATCAGATTTCCGGAGTGGTCAGGTTTTTAAAATGACATGCAAACTGCAAAGTTTTAATGACAAGTCATGACCACAACCTCTAACTCATAACCCCTTAATTAGTAGTTACTAAGCCTGAATCATTCTTAATAATTTTTTTGTTGATTATGAATTAAGTCTTTCTTCGTGGTTTAATAAGGCTGTGAACAAATGTTTTGTTTTTTTTGTTTACTGTTCTGTACATTGCCTTTATAGAAGACACTTGAGATTAGCATTGCAACCGATTCAAGAAAAAGTATCGGTCACATTGGCGAAGTAAGCCCCATATATTCTCAGCACGGCACATTGTAAACAGAGGTAAGCCCTGTGTAATGAGTGGGCTGTACACCAGGAGCAGGTAGAAAGCTTGAAATTGCTTTCGCAGCATCTCACGCACAGACAGATGGCAAAGCCCAGATAGTTCCTCCTTATCCCACACTCTTAGCTGCGCATGGAGTCTACTGCGTTTGCAACTATCTCAGGACTTATTTCACAGTATTAAACCAGATTTTTACCAGACTAAACTCCGTATGCCAACTGTCCCTGATACTCAAAAGGGCCACTGCTAGCCTGTCCTCTCAGCCAAGGTGAACCACAGCCCTCCAACACACACAGCAGCTTAAAATGGAGAAAAATTACCTAGCAATTGCCATAGAAACTAGCCCATTCCTGCAAAGCTATTGAAATGACAAGTAATTCCAGTTGAAACACTTTTTTCCCTTACAGCTTTCACACTCTCCTTTCAAAGACATATTTTATTGAACTGTGTCTAATGTTTGATGACTCTGTATTAAGCGTCTCTTACCAAGTCTTTTCTCTGGGTGCTGAACACTGATAACACTGTCCCTTTAAAAGTGACTTAGTGACTCAAAGTCCCAAAGACATGATTTTATGCTGTATATGTTATATTGCCTTTTCCTGATGAATAGTAAACACTTTTCCACTTGAAGTTATGGTAAAGGTTGGGTCAGTATGACATGAAGACAGACTGTTGGTCAGGGTATTCATGAGTGTTGTTATGGTAACTCACTTTTCATCATCATGAATCCCATGGATTCAAATTCTAGTCTGAAGTAATGTGGGTTGAAGTGTAATCCTGTCTCTCATTAGTGCCCATGTCATGTTCAATCAAATAATAGTAGTGCTGGTAAAAAATAAATAAATAAATAAAAATAGATGCAGCCTTCACAGCTCATATAATAGTCCACTTTAGACTGTTAGCATTATCCTGCTACAACAGAATTTATAGTTCCCCTGACAACTGACCTCATCTTGCATCATGTTGCATGTCATACTAACTTAACCTCTATCATTGTGCAGAAGTGGAAACAGTCCCATTGTTCTTAACACTATCTGAACCAAGTTCAGACATGCTAACATGTGTTCTATATCCTGCATAACTGTCTTAATTTGCACTAACTTTTTACCCCCTAATGACATCTGATGTCATTGAACTGTTCATAATTTTGATTATGCTCAATTTGGTTGAAATGTTTACTAAAGGAAATCCAGGCATGTATTTTCCAAGATGTTAACGCTTTGAGCTAATGGGATTGTTTTACATTAAAATATAATGGGGGGAACAAACATGCCACAACAGTGAGGAGAGGGTGTTATATAAGGGAGGGGGGGAGTTGTTTATCCAAGAACAATCTTACACAGCTTTCTTTTTTGTAATTTTTTTTTTCATGCAAAAATCATGCGGCCAATTTGTTGATGTAAGTGACCTGAACCTCGTGGTTTGCTATCTTATTTAAACAGCACAATGATGTGACTGCTAGGGTAGTCAGCATAGGCAAGTTAGACATTGAACTGTTTAGTTAAATGCTTTTTGTATTTTATGATTATGTATTAAAATAACTAACCTGTAGATTAGGGGATAGAATAGTCAGAGGTACTGCTTAGACTAGCAATGACATTTTGTTTAACCCTAATTCAAATAGAGAAGTGTAACTAACCTGAAGTTTTAGTGCTGTTCTAATACTGGAGTTCTTTAACGTTAAACCTGTGAGATGTTCTAAACAAGACTGGTTTCTAACATTCTTTTACCTTGTCTGTTTCTTGTCCTAGGAGGTGAATTAGTGTTGCCCATAATAACCGTGGACTCCCTAGACCCCCCCTCCATCGCCACTCGCTACCCAGTTATCCCCCCGCCCCCCACCACCTACCGCCCTTTCCTCACGCTACTCGAAACCACCAAAGAGTCCCTCCCCTTACCCAATGGTCGGCCTCCTTGCCCCATGGACCAGGAGGACTGCGAGGAACCCATGGAGGTCTCGGCGTATGGCTCGGGGGAGATGACCGAGTCGGATGACGAAGATTATTACAAAAACGCCATGGTCACTGACAGGACGGTCCTCCCCCCACCACCTGCCGCTGAGGGGGGCGTGGTCATGCAGAACCCTCGCGATCGCCACTTCTCCCATCTGCCCAATTCCAAAATCCCACCCCAGCCATCTACCCCGACCGCCCCACCCGACCAGCTAAGCCCACGTCTTAAACCCAGCAACAATAACATACCCGCGGGTAAAATGAACACCCGCGATCAGGTTTTGTTACCCCCGACACACCCTTCATCCGATCCCGGGAATCGTAGAATCCCAGGAATCACTCACCTCCCGAATTTCCCCCATGTGCCCACTCCAGATCCAACATCTCCGGAAAGAGGCCTGCCAGGAGCCGTGGAGGTTCAGCAGTCAAGCAGCACGACGGGTATGGTGGTCGGGATCGTAGCAGCTGCCGCATTGTGCATCCTCATCTTGCTCTATGCCATGTACAAGTATCGCAACCGGGATGAGGGCTCCTACCAGGTGGACCAGAGTCGCAACTATATCAGCAATTCAGCCACGCAGAGCAATGGGACGCTGGTCAAGGAGAAACAGCCCAGCACTGCCAAAGCGGTCACTAAGAACAAGAAGAATAAGGATAAGGAGTACTACGTGTGAGAAGGAAGCATAGCAGATGCAACTGGGGAGGGGAGGAGAAGAGAGAGAGACATTCAGACCATTTCAGAGATCAGTATTGCCAGTATCGTAATTCAACCGGAGATCCAATCAATATTTGTAGGCAAGAAATGTCAAATCTGCAAGGAAAATTTTGAATTGTGGAATTCATTAGGAACTTTATTTTAGTAAGATTTTATAGTAAAATTGGGTTGACTGATACATTTTCTCACTTAGCTATAGAAAATGGGTGTTCATAACTTGTGAATCACAGACACATTTTTAGCATGTTTTTACAGTGTTGCAATGACAAGTATTAGATTAATAACAATTAAATTAAAAAGCACCTTAAATTCAGAGCTTGGCCATCCGAATTTAACTTTTTTCAAGCTATTTAGCAGAACCAATTTTAACCTTTTACATTCATAATTACATGTTGTTTGTGATCAATGGTGCATATAGAACTGTACTGATTTGTCATTTTTTATGCATATGCTAGGGCTGCACGATTTTGGTTAAAAAAATAAAATAAAATAGCAATTTTCCTGATAAGTATCGTGATTATGTTTAGATTATCTTTAAAAAGTTGGATTCTGTTCAGAATGCACATTCTAAACTCCAGGAGCATTCACATTTGAAAGACTGAAATCTAAACTGATAAACTAACTCTAGAATCCCATGATTTTCAGAACATGTTTGCAGATGTCTAAACTACCAGTAGATTACTAGATTTGCAGAAATCATTCTATTATTGTAATAATAATTTCAGCCATTGCAATTTGATAATTTTTCCCCAACTCAAAATTGTAATTTCAGTTCAATTGTGCAGCTCTAGCATGTTCCACCCTTAGTTAAAATTGAGCTGAAAAATATTACAATGATTATATCCAAACCATGCTGTGCCAACAACTCTAAATACTGTATGTAGAAAGTCATTAGTGACTCAAGTACTATAAGGCACCATTGTCAGTATTCTAAAATGAAAAACATGTGTGTAGGTGAGTTACCAGCTTGACGCCTTTGTGAAAAATCGATATACTGCCAATCTCCAGATACACTCCTTACTTGCATCTCCGTTTCTCCTCACCTTGTACTCTCCTCCTCTCATCTCCAGTGCTCTGCTGCAACCCAAGAACTCTACCACGTTTCAAGCATGTAGTATTCATTTACGGGAAAACTTAAATTCTTTTCTTTCTGTGGAGTTTTTCGGGGAAAAATTAGGACGATTGATCATAACAACCTTAAACGTAGCAACTTAAGTGACACAACAAACTCCGGTACCGTGGATGCTAACGTTAGCCGCCAAAAAAACTAAGGCCAAAATATCGACCCCTCTCTCTCTCTTCGTTCCAGCAAGATATGTGTCATGTGATTCTGGGGCTCCAATGGGGATTGTCTTAAAAGTACTACTAATCCACCTGACAAACATACAAAACCTCCAGCAGACTTGTTCTATATAAGTATAAATATATGTATAGACGTTACAGAAATCTATGGACCTATAATTCTGAGCGTGGAGTCGAACGTTCACAAAAATGAGTGAGCAGAAAAGACGGATTTTAGAATTTCCTTTCCGAACATTTACAGTAATTCCTCATAACTTCCCAGAGCCGTGTCATAAACATTGCGGTACAGAAAAAAATACCGCGAAGAGATCCCATGTCGGTTTGCTCTTTTTTTAATCTTCAGGTGAGGACATTTTGCGTGAGAATTGTCAAAAATGGCCCTTGCTTTGGAGTTCTATGGAATGAATTGCCTGTACGGACTTTACAAAAAGCGTTCAATGGGCAGTGACAGAAGAGCACACGACGTGAACAGCAAGCGAACTCTAGTAATCTGAATTTTCTCAACTCTAATAAAAAAGTACCATGAAAAGAAGAAAAATTCCGAAAAAAGTTTGTGAAATGTCTAAATATTTGACTCTCACCCCATTACTAAGAGAAATGTGTTTTCCCTTTGCTCATTCCTGTCGAGGAGAAAAAATGACTGGGGAATTTCAATGTCTTTTTTTTTTTTCATTTTTGCAAAATTTGAGAGATGTGATTTGGGTTTGAACCATACAGAGCAGAGATACACCTTACCTCCCATCTGTCAATTTCTATTTTAATTTTCCTATTCATTTTTTTCCCCTGATTGTACGTTTCCATTCCATGTGCAAATGCTTTTTTTTTTAAAACTTGTTTTAGATGAATTTTCAACTTCTTCACGTCGTTATTTCTGTCTGTTCTTTGCTCCATTCCACTCCTTTACTCCACTCCTTCTCCTCCCAGTATCTTCCTGTTCTTTCTAAATGTTATTGTAAAGTGTTCCAGTGAGATGATTCTAAATATGTGTACATTAACAGAGGGAATACACTTGGTTATATACTTCTTACTTACTGTGTTGAGTGGTCTTTTTGTCTTCTTTTTCTTATTGCAAACCCTGAATGAATGATTTTATATATATATAATCACTCATCCACAAATATTTTAAATTGATTTGACTTTGTTATGTTTTACACACTTTGGTGGATTGGTTTGGATACACAACACTGTGGAAAAACTTTACTAAGCACTCCAAAAGATGACTTCCACAAAATGACTCCAAGTAAGAAAACGGTGAAGATTGCTGTATCTGGACCTGTACAGTAAAGCTGGAAGCATCGTCATGGGGTTAATAATTTACACACATTTTTTGAGTTAATCATCTGTCAGAGTAATTGTGTACACATCATTAAATAAACATTGAGCAACCAGTTATTAAAAACAATACACACTGCGGTGCTGCAAGAAGAGATGCATTTGAGATCGGGCATAGAAAGGCAGCATATATACACTACATCATTTTTAAAGTTCTAAAATGCTCACTAGTTTTAGACATCAAAGGTCTTGTTTGAAACTAGTGCTTTTATTTATTTTGGAAACCACAATCATAATAGCTAGTATAGCGAGGATGCTAATAGGATCCAAATGCCGTATATCATTTGCATGCAAAACCATCCAAAGACGGAGAAACATAATATGTCGTTTTTGACAAATATAGCATGTTCAAAACACTAAAAGATAAAATATGGGTCTAAATATCCCCCTCTTTAAAAAATAACATAAACCACATTATTTTAAGATATAGCAGAGTTAATTTTTTTTAAAGAAATAACCGTAGACTAATTTTGAAATGGTCAGACTGCTTTTCAAAACATGTCACTTCATGTTCTTCGGAGTCCTCACACCCCTCAACGAAAGCAGTTTTTGAGAATAATTTTTTACAAAAGCCAATTATGAACACATTTTGTGGTGTGGGCATATTAAAATCAAAGGTGTAAATGTGGTCATACTATTCAAATATAAGCCCTTCAGACTCATCCAATCAGCAACAATGAGGCCTGGCGTTTTTACCTCCATCTGTCAAAGGTAAGTGCGCGATACTGCGACTGTATGCTAAAATCATTAGGGAGCGGGGACACTTAGAAAATAAATAATGCATTCACTTTGAGAGGCTCAATTCGCTGTGATTGGAGGAAAAAAGAACTCTACAAACCACAAACTACCTGCATTTTATCGATGTTGTATGTGAATAAAGCTAGATTTCGTCATATCAGTTATGAATAATGAATGTTATAATGAAAAACTTATTGCGTTTTTTACAGTGTGAACTGATAAGGAATGTACAGCTACTCCTATAACTACATCTACACTACGTGTACATGTTTTCTTCGATATATATTTTAATTATTTGCAGCCCTGGAATTGAAAGTCTGAAGGGTAAAACAGCAAAAAAGGCAACATTGTATGGTTATTCTAGCTGTTAACTGTAATATTACCACTTCATGACATCATAAAGTGGAACAGAGCATTTTGAGCTTTGGAGATGTACACAGATTAATACTGCAGGATTTACTGCAGGAACATGTGTGAATGAAACAAAACAACTTTTCAACATGACTTATAGGACCCTTAATGTTTTTTCTTTAGTATATTTACATCGTATATTCTCACTGAAGACTTCAAAACTATGAATGAACACATGGGGTGAAGTAAACAAAAAAGTATGTTATAACACAAAACTTGTTTTATATTTGAGATTCAAAACAATTAAAGGTCTATCTAAATATGTAATATATTAGCAATTAATACCCCATAGAAGTGTCCACTTTAAAGGTAGTGAAAATGATTGTCTCAGTTAGAACATTTGTAATTTAATATTTCAGTTTGAACTCCAACTTTATAAACTGATTATGTGTAACGGGCTTGAATTTGTTAGCTTATAGGTATACCTTACCTGAGTATAATGCAATGATTGAAATTACTAATAGCCTATTTTACAACTTTTATTTGATGGAATTTTATCACTTTAAAAGCTCTGAATTTTATTAGCAACAAAGTAAGGAAAGGGAGTGATGCCTATTCTAAAAAAGGAAAGGCAAGGAGAACATAGGCTACTTGCATCTCCTGGCAAAAACCGAAAAGTAACGTTAGCATAAAGGCACTTGCTAGCACTCAAATGTTATTATTTCTTACAATAGAGTGACTTGGGATGCAAAGTGACAGCCAATGCAGACAAAACACCTTGAAGATGAATTATGCAAAGTTATTAGGTTTGCATAGCCATGTTTGTGTCTTCTTAAATAATGTATGGTAGCAAGTACACTTCTGTCTTTCATGGAGGGTGATAAAAGAAGTTTAATTAATTATTATTAGTCAAGTTTTTTTACCTAAAAAAAAAAAACCTAAAATAATGTAATCATTGGAAAATAATTTTTCAGTAACTAGGCTGATAAAGGCATTAGCTTGATTCAATGTCTATTTGCTACTCTAAATATAAGTTAAAATATAAAGTGCAGTATATAAGAAAAACTTAAACTGTGTAACTGAAATATGTAGCTTATGAGATAATTAATAAGTAATCATGGGGAGATAATTTGTCACTATAGGCTAATGAATGCATTGATTAAATCTCTGTTCGCTAGTCTAATCTAGCTCCCCACCTTGTTATAATCTCATTCCCTCATCAAAAACATGACGTTTTAGATGTCATCCATGCATGTTTCAGTAATTTAGCAAACTATCTATCAATTCAAACCCTCCATAAGGTGAGGTGTAAGATTCTGTCCAATGCTCAGCCCACAAGCCTAAGTCATGATGCGCCTACATGACAATTGTCCATAAATATACAAAAGTATGATCCAAAACTGTACATAACAACTTGACAAACTGATGCGATGTGCAGTGGTTACATTAGCAGGATGCACACTGATAGAGTAGTATAAGGGGAAGTGACTTAGCAGAGAGAGCAAAGGGAAAGGGAGACTCAGACTATCAAAAATTAAAGTGAAACTTGTAAAACATGTAAATATGTTGTTTTTGGAGAATATAGTTGTTGTTTTTTTTAAAAACAATAGCAGGTAACATGGTGATCTAAATAAATTATGTGGATATGTATCCCATAGAAGTAAAATAACCTCTCTTTAACATTCTACATCTAAGTTAAAATATAAAGTGCAGTATATAAGCTTCCATACATACCTCTGATTGTTATGGGGTGAAACCATTTTCAGTGTAATCCTCTTTGAAAACGGTGAAACGCGTTCTCCTCCTGCGGGACTGAATCAGCACATCCACTCACAGCCTTGTTCTCTCCCGCTGTCAGTGAATCTAGCACAGCACTTTGTAAAGGTAGGCTCCATTTTGTGCCGGGTTTACTCCCAATTTCATCATCCAATCTCCCATCCAACTGCGAGCTATAGGGCTCAGAAAGTGCCAGGAAAAAGTACAACACGTTCCTCTGATCACAGCAGAATCTCACATATTTCCAAGGCAAAACCCCGTGACCCTGTTTATTTCAGCTCTGGACGTTGACAGAATGTTTTCTTGTTGTTTTGAGAATAGAGAAAAATGTACAAACAGGGTAATTTAGTGCAATTTGAAGCTTCTACAGTAGTGGGGGGAGTGGTGAGGCAGTTTCAAATACAGGTTGTTATAAGAACAGACCTACAAAATGTACACTACTGGAGCCATGGAAAGTAAAATTTGGTCCTTTTTAGTGCTTCTTAAAGGCGCTATACCTGATTTCTTTTGTCTTAAAAATGTGAAAAACAGAACTTGCAGTGGTCCAAAGGTATTCCTCACTTACTTTATGCATTCTGAGCAGGGGAATCTGTTGTCCCGGGCCCAGAACTCAACCCTCCATTATCAAACAATAGACATTATAGCATTACAATTACAGGCTTTTTTATTGATATATCTTTATGATGTATTAATTATAATTTAGATCTTTATAATTTACAAACATAATATCCCACTAAAACGTTTTTTGTTTTTTGTTTTTTGTTTTTTTGTAAAAAGCGTAGACCTAAATGGTATGGCATTAAATATATACCAATATACCTCTCTGGAGACAAGCAGGCAACATCACCAGGTTACAAGTTAGATCCATGGAAAGGAGGCCTGCTCAAAGCATGTTTAACAAGGTATTTTGGAGCTATTAAAATGCCTGTAGTTGAGTAAATGGAGTGTTGATATGTTTAATGGCATACTGTCCAACTTTATAGGCAAAAGACTAGCATCTACATGGAAACAAGCAGGTAGTGTATCCCAATAAGAAAAGATATATATTTCACCTTAAAAAAGAAACTAAAATTATAAAGTATATTAGTTTTAAAACACTCAAAATATAGGACTATCTACCCTATTTTTCTCTCACAGTGATTTTTCAAATGTACCTTGCGCCTTTATTGACCGTATTATAATTGTATTACTACCTGCATTACACAAAATTTACTGTGAACTCTAAACCCTCTAAGCCCTGTTAGAATGCTGTTACCTCCTCAAAAACAAACTTGGAGTTGTGCTTTGTTTCGTTCATGTGTTTTTTTTTTGTGTAATTCTGCATTATTAGTCTGTCTACATCTCCAATGCTCAAAATGCTCTGTTCCACCTTGTGATTTCAGGAAGCAGTAGTTTTCAAATTAACAGCTACCATTTACCTTTTGTTCAGTAGAGATCGGCAATTCCAGGACTGAAATTATCTAAATGATTCCAGTGAAGGTGTTTAAAATCATAGTGGAGCCTGTGGTACTGCATGACATCACAAGGTGGAAGAGAGTGTTTTCTTTGTTTGAGAGAACTCAGCCTAAATCTGCAGAGTTTGTGTGTTAAACATGTATGAATGAAATAAAACACAACTCTAAGTATGTTTTTGATGAGGAAACAACATTATAACATAGATCATAAAATATAAAGTAATGTAGGCCATCCATCCATCCATTTTCTTCCGCTTTATCCGGGGCCAGGTCACGGAGGAGGCAGTTTCAGCACGGTGCCCCAGACTTCTCTCTCCACACACACTTCCTCCAGCTCTTCCGGGTGGATCCCGAGGCGTTTCCAGGCCAGCCGAGAGACATAGTCCCTCCAGCGTGTCCTGGATCTTCCCCTGGGCCTCCTCCCGGTGGGATGTGCCTGGAACACCTCTCTAGGGAGGCATCCAGGAGGCATCCGGAATAGATGCCTGAGCCACCTCAACTGGCTGCTCTCGACGTGGAGGAGCAGCACTTACAAATTCTGTCCATAAATATAATGAACAGAACCAATGACAAAGGCAGAGTCCAACATGCACCAGAACAGGTTTGACTTACTGCCGGCAAGGCGAACCCAGCTCCTGCTCCGGTCATACAGGAACCGGACAGCCCTTAGCAAAGAGCCCCGGACCCCATATTCCCAGAGCAACCCCCAAAGGACACCACAAGGGACACGGTCAAATGCCTTCTCCAGATCCACAAAACACATGTGGACTGGTTGGGCAAACTCTGATGAACCCTCGAGCACCCGATGGAGAGTATTGAACTGGTCCAGTGTTCCGCGACCGGGACGAAAAACACACTGCTCCTCCTGGATGGAACACACCCTCCGGTCCCCCTTCTTAAACAGAGGGACCACCATCCCGGTCTGCCATTCCATAGGCACTGTCCACGACTGCCACGCACTGTTGCAAAGGCGTGTCAGCCAAGACAGCCCCACAACATCCACAGATTTGAGATACTCAGGAAGGAGCTCATCCAGCCCCAGAGCCTTGCCACCAAGGAGCCTGCCAACCATCTCAGTGACTTCAGCAAGGGTGATGGACGAGCCAACCTCTGAGTCCTCAACCTCTGCTTCCTCCTCAGAAGACATGACAGTGGGATTGAGGAGATCCTCAAAGTATTCTTTCCACCGCCCAACAACATCCCCAGTTGAGGTCAGCAGCTCTCCGCCCGCACTGTAAACAGTGTTGGTGAAGCACTGCTTCCCTCTCCTGAGGTGTTGAATGGTTTGCCAGAATTTCTTTGAGGTCGACCGATAGTCCTCCTCCATGGCCTCCCCGAACTCCTCCCAGACCCGAGTTTTTGCCTCTGCAACTACACGGGCTGCGGCACGCTTGGCCTGACAGTACCTGTCAGCTGCTTCAGGAGTCCCACAAGCCAGCACTGCCTGATAGGACTCCTTCAACCTGACAGCATCCCTTACTTCCGGCGTCCACCACTGGATTCGGGGATTACCACCACAACAGGCACCAGAGTCCTTGCGACCACAGCTACGTGCAGCCGCATCGACGATGGAGGTGGAGAACATGGCCTACTCGGACTCCAAGTCTCCAATGGGAGAAGCTCTCCCGGAGGCCTGAGTTAAAGACCCTATTGACAGAAGGTTCCTTCAGATGTTCCCAACAGACCCTCATGATACTCTTCGGTCTGCTAGGTCTGTCCGGCTTCCTCCTCTGCCAGCGGATCCAACTCACTAGGTGGTGATCGGTTGACAGCTCTGCCCCTCTCTTCACCCGAGTGTCCAAGACACGCATGGCCGAAGGTCAGATGACATGACGACAAAGTCGATCATCGAACTCCGACCTAGGGTCCTGGTGCCATGTGCACTGATGGACACCCTTGTGCTCAAACATGGTGTTTGTTATGGACAAACTGTGACTAGCACAGAAGTCCAATAACAAAACACTGCTCAGGTTCAGATCAGGGAGGCCGTTCTTCCTGATCACGCCCATCCAGGTATCACTGGCATTGCCCATGTGGGCATTGAAGTCCGCCAGTAGAACAATTGAGTCCCCAGTAGGTGCACTGTCTAGTACCCCTCCCAGGGACTGAAAGAAGGCCGGGTATTCTGCACTGCTGTGCAGAATAACAGTGAGAGATCTGTCCCCGACCCGAAGGCGCAGGGACGCCACCCTCTCATTCACCAGGGTGAACTCCAAAACGTGACGGCTGAGCTATATATATATAAAATCTTCTCCTCACCCTCCATGGGTGGTCTCATCCCCTCTTTTCCACATTTGGGACCTCTACCAGAGGCCTGGGAGGGGTCTGCACAGTATCTTTGCTGTTCCTAGTACTGCACTTTTCTGGATGATGGAGATGTCTGATGTTTTTCCTGGGATGTGCTGTAGCCACTCCTCCAGTTTGGGGGTCACTGCCTCCGATGACCATGGGCACCACTGATACCTTCACCTTCTAGGCCTTCTTTGAGCCCTTGGTATGTCTCTAGTTTCTCATGCTCCTTTTTCCTGATGTTCCCAGACTTGGTACTGCGATGTCCAGCACAACTGCTTTGCTCCTTTTTGTACAGCCTACACCTTGGGTCTTGTCTGGTGTGGCAGATCTGGGCCTCTATCGCTCTGGTGCTCAAGGCCTGCTCCTGTGCAGCCAGGATGAGTGCCTCTGTGCTGTTCTTCAGTCCAGCTTTCTCAAACCATTGGTAGAATTTCTTGATATCAGCCACTTCAGTTATGTTCCAGTGGTACATCCCGTGCAGGGGCTTGTCCTTCCATGATGGTTCCTCCAGCACCTCTTCCTCTGCGCTCTACTGTCTGAGACATTCGCTGAGCATGTCATCTGTTGGGGCCTTGTCCTTGATGTACTTATGGATCTTGGATGTTTCATCCTGGACTGTGACTCTCACACTCACTAGTCCTCGGCCTCCTTCCTTACGGCTCGTGTACAGTCTCAGGGTGCTAGATTTGGGATGGAACCCTCCATGCATGGTCAGGAGCTTTCAGGTCTTAACATCTGTCTTAACGTCTGTATCTCCTCCTTTGGCCAGCTTATGATTCCTGCTGGGTACCTAATTACTGGCAGGGCGTAACTGTTTATTGCCTGGGTCTTGTTCTTGCCATTGCGCTGACTCCTTAGGACTTGCCTTACTCGTCTGAGGTATTTGGCCGTGGCTGCTTTCCTTGTTTCCTCTTCAAGGTTGCCATTTGCTTGTGGGATACCAAGGTACTTGTAACTCTCCTCAATGTCTGCTATTGTCCCTTCTGGGAGGGAGACCCCTTCTGTGTGGACTACCTTTCCTCTTTTTGTCAGCAACACTTCTCAAGCTCGTATGACATTCCAATGTCTGTGCTGTAGATCCTGGTGGTGGGGATCAGTGAGTCGATGTCTCGCTCATTCTTAGCGTACAGCTTGATGTCATCCATGTAGAGGAGGTGACTGATGATAGCCCCATTCTTGAGTCGGTGTCCATAGCCAGTGTTGTTAATGATTTGGCTGAGGGGGTTCAGACCTATGCAGAACAGCAGTGGGGACAGTGCGTCTCCTTGGTATATGCCACATTTGATGGTCACTTGTGCAAGTGGCTTGCCTTTGGGCTCAAGGGTGGTTTTCCACAATCTCATTGAGTTTGCAATGAAGGCTCTTAGAGTCCTGTTGATGTTGTACAGCTCCAGGCATTCAGTGATCCATATGTATGGCATTGAGTCGTACGCTTTCTTGTAATCATTCAGGCAGTGCACAGGTTGGTCTTACGGGTTCTGCAGTCTCGGGCGACTGTCCGGTCTACCAGGAGCTGGTGTTTGGCTCCCCTGGTATCTGTGCCGATGCCCTTCTGCGCTGTGCTCATGTATTGATCCATGTGTCCACTTATCTTGGTCGCAATGAGGCCTAACATGAGCTTCCATGTTGTGGAGAGACAGGTTATTGGTCAATAGTTCGGTGGGACAGTACCCTTTGAGGGATCCTTCTGGATCAGGATAGTATGCTCTTCGGTTAGCCATTCAGGGTGAGTCTCATGCATTAGCAGCTGGTTCATTTGTGCTGCCAGGTGCTCATGGAGAGCAGTGACCTTTTTTAGCCAGTAGGCATGGATTATGTCAGGGCCTGGTGTGGTCCAGTTTTTCATGCCTGAGACTCTTTCCTGGATGCCTTCCACTGTGATGGTGACTGGATTCTGTTCAGGAAGGTTGCTGTGGTCTTTTCTCAGAGCCACCAGCCACTGTACATTGCTGTTATGTGATGCCTCCTTCTCCCATATGTCTTTCCAGTACCGTTCGGTTTCTAGTCTTGGTGGGTCTGCTCTGGTGTTATTACCCTGCTATTGAGCGTACACTTTCGCCGGCTGTGCTGCGAACAGGCGGTTTATTCATCTGACTTTATTATCTCTTGCGTACCTCTTTAGGCAGCTGGCCAAGGCTTTTAGTCTTTATTTAGCAGTTTCCAGTGTTTCAGGTAGAGGCATCTGGCTGTACCTCTTTGGTACTTGTTTTTTCATCGCACCCCTCTGGGCCTCTGACAGTTGGCTCACTTCTCTACGTACTGACTTGATTTTAGCCTCTAACCGTCGTTTCTATGGTGGGTATTGTTTCTCATGGGTCCCATGGTTGCTCTTATAGCCAAGCATCTCTAGGATCACTGCTGCTGAAGTGTATATCAGCTCATTGGTCTCTGTGATGTTTAACTGTGAATATGTATGTGTCTGGAAAATAGTCCTTACTGTTCTGATTAATAAGGAATGTAACCACATTAAAACAGTAGCTGCCATTATCGAAGCTGCATAGTGAAGGCCATTTTATTTATTTATTTATTTATTCAATATTTTACCAGGTAAGTCAATTGAGAACACCTTCTCATTTGCAATGACAACCTGGTGAAGAGGTAACATAATACAGCACCAGCAGAATACTCACACAAACACTAACACATCAATTATAATGTGAAATAGTGAATTGTAACATGAGAGTGACACATTAATTATTAAGATTAAGAATAAATCAGATATTTAAAAAAAAAGATATAAAAGTATTAAAAGCACTAATCCTGTAAAATACTCTTTGATTGAGTTTTTAAAAGTAGACAGAGCTAAAAATGACCAAATTTTGTTAACTAAGTCTAGGTGGTTCCAGTTACTTACTGCAGAGAACTGAAATGAGGAGCATCCAAAAGCTGTGCGGGCTTTAGAAATGACCACGTTAATATGACCCTTAGAGCAGGGCTGAAATACACAAAAAACACATATGGTGAATAACTTAGCATAATAATGGGACAATGCAATTTTTATATACACGTTTATTTAAGTTGCAATACAAAATCATGTGCAAAGCATCTGGCAAAGTTTCAGAACAGCGGTCACACTCAGTCTTAAAATATAAAGAGCAAGTCCTGCGCCAAGTAACTCCGAGCAACCTCTCGGCCTCTTAATCCAGCTTTGTATATCACAAATTTACTTTCCAAAAGAAAAAGTGCTTTCGGCAGCCCTGGATGTGGCCTTAGAGGGCCCGCGCTCATAGACATGCCGACTGCAGCCACTTGTGAAGCTAGCTAATAGCATTTTCCACGCTAAAGTCCTTTTTAGACATGCCAGGGAGTCATGCCAGCATAAGTCAGCATAAAAACAAGACCGGGGAACAGAAAGACACAGGCAGGATTCAGGCACTGTGTGGGCCCTGTTATAAGAAGGTTGCCAATGTCATAAATATTTGGGGTTTAAATAAAGACTGAGAGAAATGTGGGTACTACAGTTGCAACTAATTATTCATTTATTTTGTCCTGTGAAAAACTGCACGATACCGTAGTACTTAAAGGACATATATTATGCAAAATTAAACACTGTTCTTTCATCAAAAACATACGTGGAGTATACTTTGCCCCTTAACCTCAGAGAATATGCAGTTTAAATTTGTTGTCACGGTGTCACAGGTAGCAGCCCTGCACAGTCCATAATTTATCTTATGCCATCAAATTACATTCATCACAACTGTCTGCTCACATTATCATGTCATTGTGTCAGTTATTAGCCAGTTTAACTGTTTTCCCCTTAATAATTCCCAATTAAAGTAAAAGTTTAATTACAAAATATTTCATTTGGTGATATATTACATCTTTAAACAGTTCAACTTAAAGGTTCACTATGTAACTTAACTTAAAGACATTATTGCCCTGCCTGCATTTTCCCACAGTGTGGCATTGGACTTATCTATCTCAATTGCAGGTGGCAACATCTTGGTCAGAAAAGTTACATAATGCATCAAGTTTTTCAGATACTTGTGTTGATCCAGGGCAAATAATTTGGATTTTAAGATAATCTATTCAACATTCAGTACTTTAATTGAAGGTGACTTAAGTTAGTAGATTTATATATTATATCAGCATTTATTGCATGGATATTGAAATTATTAATACTTTGTCACCATTTTGCATATAAGAGGTAGTCCCATTCATAGCTCTGTATCAGAACTGGCAACCATAATATATATGACTTTTATTATTTCATTAAATATATTTCAATAATAGAAAACAGACCGAAGCCACCAACAACATCAATAAGTTCCTCTTCCCCTAGCACTCTAGTGTCATCATTTATGCATGACGCCATCTGGTGGTTATCGCTGCCCTCATGGGATCTGCTCTGGGTAGACTGTGGAATCCTAAAATGTGTTATGTAGTCACACTATGATATGATGCAATACACTGATGAAGCAGATCAGTGACTGTTGCGACCCAGCTCGTGAGGGAAAGGGAAGTAACAAAAAGAAAAACAAGTTGGAGAAATGGTAAAATAAGAAGTAATTTAATTTGCAGGAATGTAAGGGCAAACTAAACAGAAGGAACTAAACATATATAAACAAAGGGTACCTTGCAAGGATTTAAACAAAACAAAAAAAAAGGTTACGTAACTAAAACACGAATTTCAGTCTTACAAACAAACAAACAGAGTCAGTACTGACAACAAGTGCCTCAAAACAAATAGCCACTACCCCTGTAGCGACTAGACCAAAGGAGACACAGGGGCTGTGTCTCAATTCGCCAAATGCCCTTTTTGAAGGAACACTTTGAAGTACTCCTCAAAGTATAGTTTGAAGCTTCCGGACGAGAATGTGTCCTCCTCAGTGTAGCCACCATCTTGCTGAAGTGGGACAGGCCTACACCACGGACCATACTTCCACGGCTGTCTTTGAGCGTACGATACGTACATTACGTACATTATTTTAATTATTTATTATTTAATAGAAGAAAAGTCAAGATGTCGTTGTCGCAGCCATTTCTTTCTCTATAGATTGAATATCAATAGGCAAATATAACATTCGAGGTGATTTTTTTCTCAGTTGTAGCTACTTCATAACTTAATAACAAATAACAAAATATACCTTGTGAAAACATAACAGAGACAGGGGTAACAATATTATTTTTACATTCATAGTCTATAAACCAGAGAACACTAATTAGTGGTACATAAAGTGGGATATTGCAGTTTGATGGTTCGATATTTCGGCCAGTGTCTACACCACTTTAATAATAGTAGAGGGCACTGTTTCCCTTCTATGCCATGCCAGTTCTTTTCATTCTCTTATTATTGTAAGGAATTTTCTGGCAGTGCAGCGCTACATCAAGCTAATATCTTGATTTACTAACATGAAGGAAAATGACACGTGCTCACCAGGGGGTGCAGACCTATGGAATGTACCGGAACACATGAAGATTTTGTGCACGTCTCAGGACTCTCTTCTGTCCTTTCTGGAGAGTCCGTTGTTCATTGTTCACATTACCTGTGTGGAACTCATTAAACTCTTCTGACATCTCTATGAAAATAAGCAGGCAGTGGACTCTCCACTAGAAAAGTGTGATGGAAATTGGAAGTCCCTGCTATTTAGCGAACAGTCACTAGGTTAAACTCCTATCTAGGGTTACTAACTGGTAAAAGGCAAAAGGGTGAAAGTCCCTGTGTAGTTGAGCATAAGGACGGCTGAATTTATTTTATGAGGGCGAGTAAATTCAGCAGTGCACCTTCTAAGAATGGACATATGTAAGTGCAAAATGCAGGCAAATGTAAATTTATGTCATGTCAACACTATGCTCTAACTCAATCACAATATTAAGTGAAGAAAAAAAAAACAGTAAAGAGAAAAAAATGAAAAAATGAAAAACAAAACAAAAAATAAAAAAAATCTGAAAAAAAAGAAAAGAAAGAAAAAGTCAACTGCGCCTTTGTGCGACATCAGAAATGATGTATGTAACAGCTAAACCATTGTAAACAGTGTCAACAAGAAAATGACAGGATGCAGTTTCAACTGAGCCACTCGTTTTCTACATTTCTTTGTTTCTTTATATTTCTTTTTTTTTTTTTTAAACTTTGCATTTATTTGTTTTGTTTTTGTTGCCTCATCACTGCAGTGAGTTTAATGACATGGATGTCCTAAGAAAAGTCCAGCTGGAACCAAAAACCCTCCTCAATTGTAATTAGAAAGAAGAAACCAAATTTTTCCACAAATTCCCAAAAATTTTAATGAGCTTTGTTAAAAACAAAATGAAGGCATAATCAAAGCCAGTAGTGATCACTAATCCAAACTGACTTGACCATCTTTGACAACTAAGCGCATATATATATATATATATATATATATATATATATATATATATATATATATATATATATATATATATATATATATATATATATATATATATATATATATATATATATATATATATATATATATAGTTACACACACTTCTTGATTCTCGGACAATAAACACTTTATAATTACATGCAGACAGTACACAGCTGACTTATTTTGACCTCAAGAGCTCCTTATATAATATATCTGTACTGGGAAATATTTTGCTCAAATACATGAAAATAAAAATCCGGTACAATTTCGGCTTTAATTAAAAGACCAAAAATACGTGCTTAGTGTGTTTATGTGTGCTTATGCAAAGAATATTTCAGATTACACACCACGTTTTCCCAGCAGGCATAGTCCAATTTACAACTTGCCCGTCCTAGTGTTACTTGCTGTTGCAATCAACTCTCCTCTACTCTCTTCGCCTGCTGCTTGTGTGACTAACTGTTGGCGGGCAACAGAGTAAATATTTGCATTGCTCTGAAGCTGCCACACCATATGCCAGACAGGCTAGCTTAGTAGTGCACCGCAAGCTAGCAGTTCATGGGCGGATGGATCTCCCGGGGTGCGCATCTGATATCATAGTGCCAGGATTCCGGAGGTCTAGACTGGAGAGCTTTGTGCGATGATAGGGGATATGCTACATGTTAACGTGCTTGGGGGCTAGTATGTATTATGAGGTAAGTTGGATGGATTCATGGTTTATAAAATGTTTTATAAAAATGTTTGGATGTATGGCTCTCTCCTAGCACCAAAGTACATCTCCGACATGTTAGTGCCATATGACCCAACTCGCACTCTCAGGACTTCAGGGACTGGTCTCCTGCTTGTGAGACCGGTCCCTGAAGTGCCCAGAGTCAGGCCTAAACATGGAGAATCAGCATTCCAGTTTTATGCATCTAAAATCTGAAACAGTCTTCCTGGAGATGTGAGACAGGCCTCTACTTTGACCATTTTTAAATCCAGGCTCAAAACAGTTCTGCTTAGCTGTGCATATGACTGCACTTTGAATGACCTTATGTACGAATTGTCCTATACAAATAAACTTGCCTTGCCTCAATCTAACTGTAGCAAGACATGATTAGTGCTTATGACAGGTTTTCAGGCTTTTTAAATTCTGACTTGGTTTGGTGGAATAGTACTTGTGACAAATATGTATAATAGTTTTACATATGTTAAGTGGAAAGTTGTGGGGAAAAAGTTAATAAGAAAAGTACAAAAATACTGGAAGTATAGGTAAGTTCTGATTTTTATTTTTTATTTTTTTCACATTACAACAAAAATTTAACTGCTATCTAACCATAATGTGAACAGAAGTTGGCTGCGAAGTGGCCTGCATGTGCACAACGTCACACAACATCACACAACATCACACAACATCACACAACGTCACACAACGTCACACAACGTCACACAACGTCACACAACGTCAAGTAAACATGGCTCAGATTCGTCTCAGTTCTGGTGCATTTGTAGCTATTTCAAGTTATTTGCGCAACCAGAGCCAACATTTACTTAATTGAGTGATTTCTTGAAGCATATCAAGAAGAAAGAGGGCAAGGATTTTGGTTATGACAGTCTGTGGGGCCCTTTCTGCCATTTCTATCCATGATGTGTAAGTCGCATGAATGTGTGAATGTGAGTGGACTGCAGTCATATCGGCTATTTATAAGATTTATGACCACATACGAATGCAGCCTGGGTGGGATTTGGAAAAAATCGGAATTGAGCTATTCACACTGACCTTCAGTGTGAATATGGTTTACTGTATGTCCAATCATGAAGTAAAATTGTAATCTGACCAAAACTGTCAATCAATCCCAAATGCTTAAATTACAAAGCTCTATCTCAAAACTGTTATGTTTCTACCCATTTTATTTTTTGAGAATGTATATAAAGAAACATATATTAAAGGAAAATTATCTAATTTTGTTGTGTCTTTTGGCAAGGCATTTCTCCTGCACTGGATGAATGTATTGTGAGTGTTACTGAATTATCTAGTGATGTTTGAATAAAAGTACATTTTTGTTACGTCCTGCACCCCCTGCAGTATATACTCACTCCATACAGACCAGTTTCAAACCACTATACACCATCTCTGTCTGAGCCTCCGGCATGACTTTACATCCCACAAACACACATCCAAGTATAAGTACACTGGTCGCCATGGCAACTGGGCAAGAAATAGTGCAGTGGCGAACACATTCATTGCTGCCACTCTTCCTTCTCCCCTGTCCATTCTCCAACTTGGCCGACCCGGCCTGAGAACTGGTCCTGGGGTGGTTGTGAGGGGACAGTAAGGTGGTGACAGGTTGCAGGACGGATGCTCAGTGTGCTCAGTGTTTGTATGGCTCTATCCCAGTGAGAAAAAGGGGAGCTCGTCCATCATCGGCTTGAGTCTGCCTCGAGGAGCGGACTGTTCCATTGCTGACAACAAACTCACCGAGACATCATACACACACACACACCCACACACACACACGAGTCATGCAGAGGTGGAGACAAGAAGAACAGGTAAAAGTAAAAAAAAAAAGAAAAGTGGTAATGTGGCTAGCTTAAAGAAAGTATAGTCAGATTTTGATTTTAAATTTCATGCGTTGTATCCCCCGATATATGAGATAAACAAGTTCAAATCAAATACAGCTTTTACTGTTAATCTCTCTAATCTGAATAATCACTACAGCCCCAACAACTATATTTTGTTGATGTTATGACCCAGCTCATGTAGGGTCAGGGGAGTAACAAAAAATACAATTAAAAAAGGTGGAAAAATGGTAAGTAAGTAATTTAATGAAGAGGGTTGTAGAAGGTAAACTAAACAAAAAGAATTTAAAATACTTAAACAGAAGGTACTTACAAGGTTTAAACGAAAGGAACAAAGGTAATGTTAACCAAGACACAAATTTTACAATAACATAACAAAATCTTGACAAACAAACAGGAGACAGTACTGACAGTCAGGTGTCTCAAAACACAGAGTCACTACCACTATAGTGACATGACAAAAGAGTCGCACAAAAATGGCATACCAAGGCCGTGTCTCAATTCGCCAAATGCACCTTTTGAAGGAACCCTTCGAATTACTCGAAGTATAGTTTGAAGCTTCCAGACGAGAATGTGTCCTCCTCAGTGTAGTCGCCATCTTGCTGAAGTGGGACAGGCCTACACCACGGACCACACTTCCATCGCTGTCTTTGAGCGTATGATAAGTACATTACGTACTTTATTTTTTATTATTTATTATTTAATAGAAGAAAAGTCAAGATGTCATCGTCGCAGCCATTTATTTCTCTTTAGATTGAATATCAATAGGCAAATATAACATTCAAGGTGATTTTATTTCTCAATTGTAGCTACTTCATAACTTTAACAAAATATACCTTGTGAAAATGTAATAACAGAGACAAAGGTAACAATATCATTTTTACATTCATAGTCTATAAACCAGAGAACACTGATTAGTGGTACATATAGTGGGATATTGCAGTTTAACGATTCGGTATTTTGGCCAGTGGCTACACCACTTTAATAACAGCAGAGGGCACTGTTTCCCTTCTATGCCGTTTTTTCATCTTATTATTGTAAAGTATTTTCTAGCAGTGCAGCGCTACATCAAGCTAGTATCTTGATTTACTAACACGAAGGTAAATGACACGTGCCCACCAAGGGGGTGCAGACCTATGGAATGTACCGGAACTCATGAAGATTTTGTGCACGTCTCAGGACTCTCTTCGATCCTTTCTGGAGAGTCCGTTGCTTTATTGTTCACATTACCTGTGTGGAACTCATTAAACTCTTCTGACTATATGTTTGAGTCTCTTGGTATTTGATGCTTATGATAGAAACAAACATTCTTACATTATTCTTATTGCAATAATAATTTCTAATGATAATAATGTCTTCTTATTGTCTAGCAATAACTGCACATTCTTTTATTCCATGTAACTCCCCTCCTTTGTAATCATCAAACACACGGCCTGTACATATCTTTATTCAGATTTAACAGTTTCCTGTCGCACTGTTGTAGATGAGGTAAACCAGGACGAACATTTGAATGTGTATTGCACAGCAGACTCCATTTTCTTCTATTTTTTGCGTAGTCGCGGTGCATGATAGGATATAGCAGTGCGTGAAGTCTGCATGGATGCACGCTTAGGTTACGGCTGATCTCCATGGAAACGGTGGAAAGGGCAGGGCAGGTTTATCGGGTGCATTCGTCGGGTGCATTGAAATGGGACAGGCCTTGTCGCGCTGGAAATTATGTATCTGCCCTTCGACGCACACTTCACAAATGGTGAATCTAAGGCCATTTTGGCAAATTGAGACACAGCCCAAGGCCACCAAGGTCAGCAGACCCAAACAGGTGTCCTGAATCTTCTTAAATGGGTGAGGCAGCTGCAGGTGTGCCCCAAGATTTGCCAGGCGGGGAAACTGTCCTCCAATCATTAGCAAGGGCTCACACAGCCAGGATTTCATGGTGGAAAAGGAATAGATTCAGGGACACACATGTTATAATAGACAAACAATGAAAAGAACTTAAGGCCTAGGGCAGGGGTAGGCAACCTTTAACACCCAAAGATCCATTTGGATCTTTGGGTGTTAAAAAAACCTCGGGAGCTGCAAATATTTTTTTGACATCTAAAATGAAGATACCACTGTATATATCATTTTGTTTTGTTGTTGTTTTTTACCTTTACCCTTTGTGTAAACAACTATAGTGTGCTTATGACAGGGGTCCCCAACCTTTTTTGCACCATGGACCGGAATAATGTAGGTTTTATTTTCACAGACTGGTTTTCTACGTGTGGCAGATAAATATGACAAAAATAAGCACATAAAAAATACAACTCACTATACTGCTGAATCAGTGGGAGCCCTGCACTTGTTTTTTTGCAATGAGATGGTCCCATCGAGGAGTGATGAAGAGACAATGACTCCCGCATTGTGTTTCTTATGTCCAGTTTTTCCAAAAACTCTAAAGGCTTATCTTTTAATCCAGGGTATTTAGTCTCCATGTGCTGAAGCAGTTTTGAAGGTTCCATTGCCTTGTTCGCTTTTCCTGCATATTACGCAGAGCGGACTCGGCACGTGAGAGTCACTTGTAGCAACAAACCCATATTTTAAGTAGGACTCCTGGTATTGTCTGTTAAATTTAGCTTTCTTTTTCTTGGAGATCGCAAGCTCCTCATCTGGCTCCTCAGTTGGCCTTTTCCCCTCTGCAAACAACTTCTCCAAAGACTTTTGTTTTTGGCTCATTTTCGCTAGCTTGTGTCTGATACATTATACGTGATACGTCATCGTGGAGGACAAGAGCAGATCTTGCACAGATTTTATATACTTGCCATTATATCAAATGGATTTTCATTATATCTACAGACAAGCTTATTAGTGTGTCATAAGGGATGGGGGAAAGTTACATCGGAGAAGATCCTTATGCTTCTGAACCTCTGCACAGCGTCTAAAAATCGGGGCTGTGTCTTTACACAGGATCGTAAGCTGTTGTCTGTGAGGCGTGAGTGGTGTTTGTTTTTAACATTGTTCCACGAGTGTGAGGCTTATTTTACTCAGCGGGAAGTAAGAAAATATAATTTTATTTTAATATTTCAAGATCACAGTAATCTTACACAAATAAAATACACTTCAGCTAAATACTTAAATGTACTTTCCCAAGCCAAGCAGAGCCGCAGTAAAAGGATGAAAGAGGCGCATGCGGCTCCAGAGCCGCGGGTTCCGACCCCTGGCCTAGAGCTAAAACAGTTGAAATAATGTAAAAGAAATGCATTAGAAAAATGTGTTTCTTGTGTGTTTCTTGTGTATGACTTTTGGATAGAATTCTCTTTAGTATGATCATCGTGGAACTCTCTAAACAGAACTCTTCACTTCCTGTAATTTTCAGCATCTTTTTAAACATTTCTTTGCAAACTGCTTGTTGATTTGTGTAAAACGTGCGACAGGTATTATCCCACCAAATAAAGTAAAATCATCAAGTGTCAGAGAGACGCACTTTAAAGGACTCATACTATGCATTTTTGTGTCTTTAATTTCTTTACAAGCATTTGGTCACCTTAGGATCAGTACTTCACAATTTTTAACCTTTTCTGAATACAGCCTTTATAAACTACAGCTCTGTTTCCAATTAGGCATTGGAACTCCCTCTGCTGCCAGTAACGGGAGTAAACAATGGGAAAATAAAATAATCCCTTGAAGACCACATGAAGGCCACATGAATGCTATGCTAATAGAACTATTTGTTTGTTGTTAACATAATTTGTCTGATGAAATTTGTCAAGTGATGGTTTATGGACTACCTATGTAAGAATTTGAATTCTCAGAGAAGACAACTTTGGATTGATGAAACAAGTGTGAATGAAGCAAAATACAACTCTGTATTTATGTACATATTTCACCACACTTACCATACTCTTTGCCTACATTGTAAAAGCAAAAACAAGAATTTCTCAGTCAAGGATCCGTAACCACCAAGATTTGGCCCAAAACCAGAGCCATTTTCTACTGGAGAAAAATATTATATACAGTGGGTACGGAAAGTGGTCAGACCCCCTTAAATTTTTCACCCTTTGTTATATTGCAACTATTTGCTAAAATCATTTAAGTTCTTTTGTTTCCTCATTAATGTACACACAGCACCCCATATTGACAGAGAAACATGAAATTGTTGACATTTTTGCAGATTTATTTAAAAAGAAAAACTGAAATATTACATAGCCATAAGTATACAGATCCTTTGCCGTCAGCCTCATATATTTAACGCAGGTGCTGTCCATTTCTTCTGATCATCCTTGAGATGATTTTTCACACCTTCACAAGATACTAGGGGAGTAGGGGACTTCCAGTCCAACTCCCCTACTCTGTTCTCAGTCTAAGTCCCCTGAGCCTGTGAGCTCTGACTATTTTACCAGAATGACAATGCTATATTTATTTCAAAGCAGAGTGATGTTTGTTTCACACCCATGTGATAATGAACTTAGACAGGTAAAACAACATCAGGTTTCCTGTGGGATGGAGACAGAGCTTTCACACGTGTTAATGCCCGGTTTGGGTCTGACAGACTGGTGACACAGATCAAATGCTTTTAAAGACACAACATGAATATACTAAAATTTCTATCACACTTTCTCCCTTTTGATTATTCATTCATCATACTTCACATACTAATACTAAACAACATTGTCACAAACAGAACAGACAAACAGAAATGTTCATTGTTGTGGACGTTCATTGTTATTGTTCAAAGGAACATGTAAAAAAAGAAAGAACAGAAATTATGCAGCATCCGCATCTTCTGTAACGAAAAAAAAAAAGATTAACAAAATCACAGGCACTTAGTCATCAAGATGGCCAAGTCAGTTTAAATTTGTGATCACTACTAGCTTTGTTTAGGCCTTCATTTAGTTTTTAAAAGTGTTCATTAAAATTTTGGGAATCGTGGAAGAATTTGATTTCTTCTTAACAATTACAATTGAGGAGGGTTTTTGGTACCAGCTGGACCTTTCTTAGGATATGTTTATCATTAAAGTCACTGCAGTGATGAGGCAAAAACACAAAACAAATAAAACATTTTAAAAAGAAATATAAAGAAACCAAGAAATGTAGAAAAAGAGTGGATCAGTTCATCCTGTCATTTTGATGGTTGAGCTGTTTAACACATATTTTCTGATAACGCACAATTTACACCATATAGTTTGACTGATCAGGTCCAAGAACACACAAATATACAGTTGACTTCTGGTGTCACACTCTGTACTTCACCATTTTCTCTTTTTCTTTTTTAAAAAATTTTTTTTTCACCTTTTTTACTGTTTTTTCACACTTAACATTGTCAGTGAATTAAAGCATAGTGTTGACATTATGTACATTTACATTTGTCTGTATTTTGCACTTCTCCATTCTTAGACCTGATGGAAGTGCACTGCCCCTTTGAATTTACTCTCCCTCATGAAAAAAGTTCTGCCATCCTTACGCTCAACTACACAGGGGCTCTCACCCTTTTGCCTTTTAGCAGTTAGTAACCCTAAATAGGAGTTTCACCTAGTGACTGTTTGCTAAATAGCAGGGACTTCCACCTATTTGACTGTTTACTAACTAGTTACAATTAGAGGGAACTTTCACCCATGACTGTTCAGTAGTTATCCGTAATGACCCCTAAACCAGTGGTCCCCAACCTTTTTTGCACCACGGACTGGAACAATGTAGGTTTTATTTTCACGGACCGGCCTTCTACGCGTGGCAGATAAATGTGGCAAAAATAAGATAAGTGCATAAAAAATAGAACTCACCAAACCACTGCATCAGTGTGAGCCCTGCACTTGTTGCTTCTTTCCTTCTCTAAATCTTATCTTTTAATCCCAGGTGCTTAGTCCCAATGTGCTAAAGCAGTTTTGAAGGTTTCATTCCCTCATTTGCTTTTTTCCGCATATTACGCAGAGTGGACTCTGCACCTGAGTCACCTGTAGCGACAAACCCATATTTTAAGTAGGACTCCTGGTATTGTCTGTTAAATTTAGCTTTCTTTTTCTTGGAGGTCATAGTCTCCTCTTCTGGTTCCTCAGTTGGCCTTTTCCCCTTTGTTAAAAAGCTCTCCAAAGACTTTTGTTTTGTCTCATTTTCACTCGCTTGTGGCTCTACTTTTGTGCGTCGTGTCTGATGTGTTATACGTGATACGTCATCGCGGAGACAAGAGCAGATCTAGCACAGATATAATAAACTTGCCACTACATCAAATAGATGTCTGTGGAGATTTCCTATCAGGATTTTCATTATATATCTACTGTTAAACCTTTCCTGCTTCGGTCCCTTGACCGTGGTCGGGAGACACAGGGGAGATCCGTCTTCTCCAGGGCCGAAGGGTCACTCTTCCTCCGGGTTTTAACTCCCTGTTCTTAACCTCAAAGTTGTTTCGAGTGTGGTGAGCTCAAAGACCACCCCAGTCTGTTGCCCAAGAGTTGGTGGCTTTATTATCTGTACTGCCCCAGAATATATGCATCACTTCTGCACTAACTAACTCACACACTGTCTTTTTTCAAGTGCATCTGTAGACTCTCACACGCGCCGCTTCGGGTGCACATGCGTCACCTCTCACTCACGCTCACACACCACACTGAACTAAAGCACATAGGAGCTAGACACACATCTCACAACACCATGGACGAGCTTATTAGCACATCATGAGGGAGGGGCGAAAGTTATGTCGGAGAAGATGCGCCGATAAACTATTTACTGTTTTTGTGCGGCCTGGTATCAAATGCGTCATGGCCCGGTACCAATCCCCAGCCCAGTGGTTGGGGACCACTGCCCTAAACCTTACTCTGGAGAATAAGTTCAAGTAGGTCCCAACACTAGATATTATATAAAGCAAAAACTAGCACAACTAAACCCATGTTCACCTTTAAAATGCAGAGGGCTTATCATGTAGAGGGTACTCCCATCTCCAATGTCCAGCTTGACAACAGATTAAGCAAGGTTCATTGGGAAATCTTCTCCTGTTCTTTCGAATGGCTCTACTCCCATATTTGCTCTGCTTACGTATTGGTTGATGAGTTTGTAGTTATCTATTAAATTGTGAATGCAGTTGGTGATTTTCAATTTCATGTTGTTGGGTCTTATTGTACATAGTCACTGCTGCCATATGCAGCTTTTTCTGCATTCTTTCTCACATCATTATTTTCTTTCTGTTTAGCTGTTCATATGCATGTGGAGCATGTTTTTTCAGTTCAGTTAGGTGGGCAACATTCCAGCCAATGCAGGTTTTCTTCACAGCTGAAGAAATGTCTGGTTTTAGTCCATTGATGAAGTAGTTGCACAAGTATGTTCCCCAAACATCACGAGTCACCCCTAAGTGATCGGGTCTTGTAAATCCACTGTGGGTGTTATACACTTCTGTTAAATGTGTGAGAAACTCTTCAGGGTCTCTTTGTTTGCAGGACTGGATTTTTTTCAGTATCAATAGAGGTAGGAATGACCTTTGTGATAGCTGTCCAGATGTTGTTCACAGCTTCTCTATACAAAGCATATTTCCAATCAACATGATTGCATCTCAGTTCAGTGTTCTGAGGTTGATCAGCTATTTTGTGCCATGCACTAGGTTTCATTTTCAGGATCAACACTCTGCTTAGTTTACTCATAGTAGGTTTGAAATCTTGACAAAAAGTGGTAAGTTCTTTAGCAAGAGTCTGGCCTGACGCCGCAGATATTTCAGAAGAAATCCATGGACGGAAAACTAATGTTGAACCTCGTGCACCAGAGACTTCAACCATTGGCATAGTGTACATTGTGTCTTCTTCAGCACAGTGGTGGAGTCTGTGAGCAGTGGGTGATAGTCCTGTTGTGATGGAGGTGGAGCCTTGAGTTGTGAGACATTTCTTGTTTCCATCTGTATCTGCACATGTCCATTATTGTCCTGTGTTGTAGAGTTATTTGGTGAAGGATCAGACAGACAGGTTGGATGGTTTTTGTTCAGATCTGGGTCAAACATCAATACAGTCAACTGTTGAGACAAAGAGTTCTGTGAGTGGGGCGTTTTCAGTTTTTGGCCTACAATAGCCCTTGTTTTCAGAAAATAAATAACAAGAAGAAGTTTGGCGTGCTTCCTCACACCAGAATGCTATAATATGTATGATACTTATTTTAATAAATGCTCATGCTAAGTCACGCCCCTTTTCTCTGTAACAGTCATGTGATTCATGCTAAGCCCTTCCCCTTTTTACTCCACAACAGCCGTGTGATTCAGGCTAAGCCCCATCCCTTTCTCTGTGATAGTCACGTGAATCTCACTAAGCCCCGCCCCTTTTCTTGTATGATTTACGCCAAGCCCAAACCCTTTCTCTGTGAGAGTCATGTGAGTCACACTAAGCCCCGCCCCTTTTCTTGTATAATTCATGCTAAGCCCCCTTTCTCCGTGACAGGCATGTGATTCACGTTAAGCCCTGCCCCTTTTCTCCTGTGATTCACACCAAGCCCCCCTTTCTCTGTGACAGTCCTGTGTCTAAGCCACGCCCCTTTTCTCTACAGTCATGTGACTCATGCTAACCTTTCCTCTGATGTCATTCACGCTAAGCTCCGCTCCTTTTCTCGTATGATTCAAGCTAAGCCCCCCTTGCTCTACGACAGTACTTTGAGCCATGATAAGCCCACCTCTTTTTTCTGCAACAGTCATGTGATTCATGCTAAGCCATGCCCCTTTTCTCTGCAACAGCAGTGTGATTCATGCTATGCCCCCACGTTCTCTGCGACAGTCATGTGATCCACACTAAGCCTATGATTCACACCAAGCCCCCCCTTTCTCTGTGACTGTCCTGTGATCCACACTAAGCCACACACCTTTTCTCTGCAACAGTCGTGTGACTCATGCTAACCTTTTCTCTGATATCATTCATGCTAAGCTGCGCACCTTTTCTTGTATGATTCACGCTATGCCCCTTTTCTCTGCAACAGCCATGTGATTCATGCTAAGCCCTGCCCCTTTTACTCTACAACAGCCATGTGATTCATGCTAAGCCACGCCCCTTTTCTCTGCAACAGTCATGTGATTCATGCTAAGCCCCCACTTTCTCTGCGACGGTCATGTGATTCACACTAAGCTCCGCCCATTTTCTCATATGATTCACACTAAGCCCCGCCCCTTTTACTCTGCAACAGTCATGTGATTCATGTTAAGTCCCCCTCTTTCTCTGTCCTGTGATCCACACTATGCCATGCACCTTTTCTCTGCAACAATCTTGTGACTCATGCTAACCATTTGCCTGATGTCATTCACGCTAAGCTCCGCCCCTTTTCTCGTATGAGTCACGCTAAGCTCCCACTTTCTCTGCGACAGTCATTTGATTCATGCTAAGCCCCACCTCTTTTTTCCACAACAGTCATGTGATCCATGCTAAGTCACGCCCCTTTTTTCTGCAACAGTCATGTGATTCATGCTAAGCCACGTGTCTTTTCTCTGCAAGTCATGTGATTCATGCTAAGCCCCCTTTTTCTGTGACAGTCATCTGATTCATGCTAAGCCCTGCCCCTTTTCTCATATGATTCACACCAAGCCCCTCTTTCTGTGACAGTCCTGTGATCCACACTAAGCCACGCCCCTTTTCTCTGCAATAGTCATGTGACTCATGCTAACCTTTTCTCTGATGTCATTCACGCTAAGCTCCGCCCTTTTTTCTGTATGAGTCCCGCTAAGCCCCCACTTTCTCTGCGACAGTACATTGATCCATGATAAGCCCACCTCTTTTTTCTGCAACAGTCATGTGATTCATGCTAAGCCACGCCCCTTTTCTATGCAACAGTAATGTGATTCATGCTAAGCCACGCCCCTTTTCTATGCAACAGTCATGTGATTCATGCTAAGCCACACCCCTTTTACTCTGCAACAGCAGTGTGATTCATGCTATGCCCCCACATTCTCTGCGACAGTCATGTCGCACTAATCCACACTAAGCCTGTCAAATGACTGCCCCTTTTTTCTGTAACAGTCCTGTGATCCACACTAAGCCACACCTCTTTTACTCTGCAACAGCCATGTGATTCATGCTAAGCTTTTTCTCTGCAACAGTCATGTGATTCATGCTAAGCCCCCCTTTTACTGAGACAGTCATGTGATTCACACTAAGCTCCTCCCCTTTTCTTGTATGATTCATGCGAAGCCCCACCCCTTTTACTCTGCAACAGTCATGTGATTTATGTTAAGCCCCACCCTTTTTCTATGAGCTATGAATTATGTGATTCTAAGTCTGTAGGATACACTGTCACTAGTTGGGGTTTGAACTCAGTTTCCCTGTGTGAAAGTCAGATGACCAGCTGAGCTAGCCAGCTGCTAGCACATATACATACATATACATATACAGTACACATACTTATACTCATGTGCTGTCTGGGGCTTCAATAACCCCCACCTTATTGCCCAACCTTGGTGTCAATCAGAAAGTAATTTTGTGGACATTCTTCACTGGATAATATTCTCTGGACCTGTATGGATCAAATGACACCAACTTCTGGGAATATGTTGATGTTTGACAGAACCAGAGCCCTCAAAGGTAAGTGAAGTCCAAATTCAAATGTTTTGCTTTTCTGTAAAAACGGCTTTCTTGTCAGCACTGTGGTCATTGAAGGTGAAAATGGTTTGCATCTTCAGAAAGACGAGCACCATGACTTTTGATGTGTAGATTGTTTATGTGGGTGACGCAGAAGCATAGACATTGCTGTAGTGTTGTAAAGTAGGGGGGACGGCCTGTGATCAGGCCGTGAGCTCTATAACAGGTTTTAAAAAGTTAACGATGCACATCATAATATCACATAAAGGTGACGTACTGTCTGAATTCGAGTTAGCTACTCCTTTACTGTATATAAGCCAGCTAGGCGTTGCCACAGCAACCCCAGTCCCTTCTAGCCCTGCCCCCTGCTGTTTTTACGTTCAAATTAGACTTTGCACTTATACATTTTGAGACAAACTCGGCGCAACAAATGTGTAATTTTCAAATGTGTAATTTTCAGATTGTACTTGTAAAATTACAACATTGTAAGCGTAAAACAATATTTGTTGTTGTTTGTTGTTTGGAGCATTGTGTGTCATCGCGTGAACCCAACTGAACTCTCTGAAGTACTTCATATATTTTTACCATATCCCCCCATACATTCTTATAAGATGGAAATATATGTTTAGTGATACTTAGCAGTCCCCTTTTACCAAGCTATTTCTGTTGTGTAGAACTGAGCGATTTTCTTTTTTTTGTTTTTTATCTCTTTCCGTTCACGCTCTGCTCCTTCTCAGTATTTGACTTGTAAATCCAGCCTCTATTTGTGTCATGCCCAAGAGGTGCTGTCAATTAGTGTGAACACCGTGACGCACCGCAAGAGAGAGAGGGGAAGAGAAAGAAGGAGAAGAGAGAAAAAAGGAGAGCAATGAGAGAAAGAGAGGGAGAGACAAGAGCAGAGAGAAAGAAGAGAAAAGAAGAGAGAGGAGAGAAAGAAAGAGGGAGGAGAAGAGAGAAAGAGAGAGGAGAGAAAAGAGAGAAAGAAAGAAGAGGAGAGAAAGGAGAGAGAAAAAAATAGGAAAAAGAGAGAGGGAATGGATGAGAGAGAGGAGAGAAAAGAGAGAGAAGGTTGAGCGGTCAGATCCACTGACCCAGAGGTCGGCGGTGTGATTCTAGTTCGCACAGATGACTGCTGTCATTGTGTCCTTTGGCAAGACACCTACCTCACCTCCAGTGTCTGCATACACTGATCTATGAATGTGTGTGTGAATGTTAAACACAAACACCAAAAACATTAAAACAGTATCTATTAAAGCAGGAAATTGACGTTTCAGGGCTTTTAATCATGGTGTAGTTGTTTTCCATTCTCATTTACTCTCTTGAAGTTGTATTTGGAGTGATTTGTGCATGTTTGAGCAATCTCTTACTTTCAAGATACCATATTGCCAATCAATCGCTGTTTTCACCACCACTGGCATATAGCCATTGCTCTTTACTTACTTTTTTTCCTATTTTATGTTCTTAACTGGTGATACATATAGGATTCAGAATCATATATCCAGTGTCGCATAGTAATATTGGTGCAAATGAAAAAAAATCTGCAACTGCAAGTCAGTGGACTTTAATTTATTAAGTCATTTTAAATGAATATTGTGATTTAAAATGTGCATTATATTACCATTTTTATGACATAATGATCCACAGGTGTCGTAGATTATAAATATACAGCAGACACAAGCACAATAGATACAAATAGATACAGATAGGTACAAAAAGGTTAATGAAAAGTTCATATATATATATATATATATATATATATATATATATATATATATAGTATTATTCAGTCGATTTCTCCAGCCTATCATGTATGTGTCATGTAGTCATGTAGTGGTAGTTTAAGTTAACAGTTACCTTTTACATCTAGTTCAGTAGAGATTGGCAATTTCAGGGCTGAAATCATCCAAATTATTCAAATGAATGTGAATGTGCTTTCCATTTGAGAGAACATCTCAGCCTAAATATGCAGGATTTTTGTGTTAAACTTGTGAATTAACCAAAACACAACTCCAGGTATGTTTTTTGATGAGAAAAGATCAGAACATTGCATAATATAGGCCCTTTAAAGAACCTATAATTTGTGTAGATTTTTTTTCCTAAAAAAGAAAGGTTGTGTGATCACTGTGATATCAAAATTGGTATAAAGTATCAAGGCATATTCTTCATCCTATTCTAGTACTGGTTCAGACCTGGTTGACTCCAGGTTAAGACCCAGTTTAGTTCCAATTCAGATGAATATAGCTATAGTGTCCAAACTAAACCAAAGTCTGTCTTGAATTAAGGTGCAAGGACTAGCCACTATGCTACAGAAGCATCTCCAACTGTATTACAATACAATAATGTTTGCAGATCTCCAAAACAAACTTGTACTACCCTGCCTACCATCCCTGACCTCCAAGGTCCAAAATAATCCTCATAAATGTAGCTAGCTTCTCCGGGGCCTAGTCAGAGTGGAACAAATCACATGTCCAATAGCTGCGTGCTCATTATAACATCCACAGATAGAAGTCCATTATGGATCACTCTAATTAAAGTGCTTGGGGCAGTGAAATGCTGGCTAACCTCAGATCTGCAGGCTAACTACTGTGTGTGGTCAAGAGCTTTGGAGTGTTAGCGACGTAGCGGCTAATTTGTGTGACAATTGGATGGCTGAGCAGGGAGGGAATTTGGGTGAGAAATCGAGGAATGCACTGTCAGGAAAAGTGCCAAGATTGCTAGAGTTTAATTCGGAAACAATGATGAAGCAATTTCGGATTTCACAAGGTTTAAGGCTTAACCTCGTAGTGGGTCTCATTTAAACCGAAAAATAGGCCTAATAATATTAATAATACATTTGATTTATGTAGTGCCAAAGCACAAGAGCTACTACTTCCCTACTATAGCACCTGCGATTCCCAGTGGTCCCCCATCTAACCAGACCCGGCTTTGCTTTGCTCAGGCACGGACAAGGAGGTATGGCCATTAGAAGAATTAAAAGTCAACTGTCAAACCAACATACAAAATTAGACCTAAGAATAAAAAATTTGCACAGTGTAAAATTACCAAAAACAAAATAAGCTAGCTGGGGCTACCTGTGGTGAGCAGACTATTGAGGGTGGGCTCAGGGGTGCTACCACATACTCACCTCAGTGGACACACCAGACAAAAATGAAAAATATATCCCAGTGCACAAAATCACATGCAACGGTGTGGAACCTCACCAACATGCTTAGCCCAACAACCAGGAGGCATCCAGCGTCACTGAAACAAAAAGACAAAAAAGTTAATTGTATGACCCTGTTTGTTAAAAAAAAAAAAAAAAAATGGCTTACAAATTATATTTCATATTATTATATTATTATATTAACTAAACCAAAAACACAAAGTTAACATAACAGCAAAAGTAAAAAAAAAAAAAAAAAAAAAAAAAAAAAAAAGGGCAAAATAAAACAGCAAAACAAAAAAGCAAAACAGCAGCAGGTTTAGCCTGCAAGGACTGGATCATTGTGTTAAAAAGGCTCACCTTTATTTGTTACATTTTTAGGCCAACCACAGCCAGGAATCTGTAAAAAAAAAAAAATTAAAAAAAAAAAAATTACTTTACAATTTGTTCAAATATTTTGTTTGTCATTTTGACCTGTGCCTACCTCTGTAGTAGATCTATTCAGGGTTTGACACACACGGACCAACAGCAGCACAGAACAGGACCAGTAATGGAAATATGCCATTTAAATTAACTTACAATTTTACCATTTGTGAGGAACCTTTTTCCTACCTTGCAATTGACCCCAAAAATAGGCACACAGCAAACAGTGCAGCAGCAGCAGCAAATATGTGGCCGTATTGGGAGTAGCTGGGAAGACTGAATCTGCAATAGGTAAGCAGCTTGGTGTGAAGAAATCAACTGTGAGAGCAATTATTAGAAAATGGAAGACGTACAAGACCATAATGATATGGGGCTCCACACAAGATATCACCACATGGGGTCAAAATGATCACAAGAATAGTGGGTAAAAATCCCAGAACTACATGGGGGGACCTAGTGAATGATCTGCAGAAAAATGGGACCAAAGTAAAAAAGGCTACTATTAGTAACACACTACACTGCCAGGGATGATCCAGAAGAGGATTAGGAGAATGTCATATGGTCAGATGAAACCAAAATAGAACTTTTTGGTAAAAACTCAACTTGTCATGTTTGGAGGAAAAAGAATGCTGAGTTGCATCCAATGAACACTATACTTACAGCATGGGCATGGAAACATCATGCTTTGGGGCTATTTTTCTGCAAAGGGACCAGGATGACTGATCCATGTAAAGGAAAGAATGAACGGGGCTATGTATTGTGAGATTTTGAGTGAAAACCTCCTTCTATCAGCGAGGGCATTGATGATGAAACATGGCTGGGTCTTTCAGCATGACAATGATCCCAAACACACTGCCCACACTGAAGGAGTGGCCTCATAAGAAGCATTTCAAGGTCCTGGAATGACCTAGCCAGTCTCCAGATCTCAACCCCATAGAAAATCTTTGGAGGGAGTTGAAAGTCCATGTTGCCCTGCGACAGCCCCGAAACACTACTGCTGTAGAGGAGATCTGCATGGGGGAATGGGCCAAACTACCAGCAACAGTGTGTGAAAACCTTGTGAAGACTTACAGAAAACATTTGACCTCTGTCATTGCCAACAAAGGGTATATAACAAAGTATTGACATGAACTTTTGTTATTGACCAAATACTTATTTTCCACCATAAATTGCAAATAAATTCTTTAAAAATCAGACAATGTGATTTTCTGAATTTTTTTCTCATTTTGTCTCTCAGGGTTGAAGTGTACCTATGATGAAAATTACAGGCTTCTCTCATCTTTTTAATTGGGGGAACTTGCACAATTGGTGGTTGACTAAATACTTTTTGCCCCAACTGTAAGCGAGGTACAACTTTGGATCAATGCAGGGAAAACCAAGGAGATGGCGGTGGACTTCTGCAGACGCCACTCTACTGCCCCCTCAGTGAACATCCACGGAAGGGACATTGAGAGCGCAGACTCATACAAGTACCTGGGTGTTCATCTGAACAACAAATTGGACTGGACTCACAATACAGGAAGGGCCAGAGCAGGCTCTATCTCCTGAGGAGACTCAGGTCTTTTGGAGTAAGGGGGCCACTCCTGAAGACCTTCTATGACTCTGTGGTAGCATCAGCCATCCTGTACGGTGTGGTCTGCTGGAACAGCAGCATCACAGAGAGGGAGAGGAAGAAGCTGGACAAGGTCATCAAGAAGTCCAGCTCTGTCCTGGGCTGTCCTCTGGACTCAGTGCAGGAGGTGGGGGACAGGAGGGTCCTGGCTAAGGTCATTTCTATGCTGGGCCATGAGTCTCATCCCCTGCAGGACGCTCTGTCTGTCCTGGAGAGAAGCTTCAGTGACAGACTGATTCACCCTCTCTGTGTGAAGGAGAGGTTTCGCAGGTCTTTCCTTCCTGCTGCTGTCAGACTGTACAACGAACATTGTTAACACTGAACATGTGTCATTCAACTATACCCATGTGCAATACTGAATACCATGTAAATTCACTGAAGTCACTTTACTGAGATTTATTCTGGTCATATGCTGCACTGCACTGTCACTCTTATTGTACATAATAGTTTTTGTTGGTATTTTATATTTTGCTCTTAGAGTCTATTTTTAGCTTATTTTTTAAACCTATTTTTATTTATTAGTTTATTATTTAAGCTATTATCTATTATCTTGTTTGATTGCATGTTACCATTTTCCTGGTGTTCTTGGACTGTGCGGTGCAATTTCCCCACTGCGGGACTAATAAAGGCATATCTTATCTTATTTTTTATTTAACTTTTTTTATTTGAATTAGGACAGTACATATTAATCAATGCGTCTACAAAAAAGTTTCCAAATAAATATGCCGGAGTTAGCACTGGAGCTAAATTTCATCCGTTGTCCTAAGGCAGGTGCAAACATGAAACATCCATTACACCAGACATTATACCAGTCAGACATAAACACATAACATGAGAACACAATAACATGATATTACACTATTTACAATAGAAGTGTCTCAGTCTAGAGCAGTGCTTCTCAATTATTTTCTATCATGCCCCCCCTATAAAGAAGAAAAAAAATCGCGAAAAAAATAAAATTAAATAAACATCAAATGAATAAATTAAAATTAAATAAATATCAAAATAATACATTAAAATTAAATAAATATCAAATTAAAACAAGTAATTTAGCAGTTTGGTACACCACCTTATATGATGCTCAGTGCTTGCTGCTTTAAGTGACATTTACAAAGCGGGATAATTGTTGGCAATATTTAGCACGTTTACGCTGAAAAAACTCCAGCGTCTTATCAGCGTGACTGAGGTGTAATGAGGTGGGGTCTTAACTTATTTGGCTTCATACTGTCCGCTGCCAACATTTTCAGACACTGCAGACACCGGTCTGTCCTCGTGTCCCACCGGAGTCACGGTGAAGCCAAGTGCTCCATACGCTTCATCAGACTCCTCCTCGCCTTGTTTTTCGGGTGACTTTACCTCCGTCTATATCCGCCTTTCTTTTCATCCCTGTTAAAATGTTTTCCATAGTGTCTCTTTAGCAAAAGTGTTTCTTGTTCACTGCCCTGTGTCACGATCTGTTCGCTCTCTCCTGCTCTTTGCTGTGCGCGCGCTGCGTACGCGCTGCGTACAGTACTACAGTGTCATACGCGGGGTCATACGCGCCCCCCACGGCATCTCCCCCCAGGGGGCGCGCCCCACTATTTGAGAACCACTGGTCTAGAGTATAAAGAGCCCAAGACAAATGGATCGTCATCTATGAGTACAGGACTGCTGCGTTTTCAACCAGTTCTTTAGGGTTTGTTTGAAGGTTGAGTAGTGTCCACAGTTTCTAATGTGCTCTGGTAGTGTGTTCCATAATTTTGAGCCTCTGATAGAAGCCACAGTTTGACAAAATTTAGTTCTGCGCCTTTGTATATTGCAGTCTCCTCTTGTTAATGCGCTGGTGTTTATCCCAGTATTTTGTTTGGGTTTTTTTTAATTAATAAAAGCCTTTAAAGGTGGAGGAGCAAGCCCATTTAGAACTTTAAAAATGAGACAAGCATTCAGGAACATGTGATAACTTTCAAAATCTAAGATATTGTACTTCCTCAAAATGTTACAGTAATGATAGTTTAAAGGCTTTTTATCTAAGGCTTTCAGAGTTTTCTTAAACAGATACTTTAGGGGCTTTAAATCACTCTCAGTAGTCTGGGACCATGTGGTATGACAGTCGTTAAAATATGACTAAGTATCATTGAGTGCATATAAATCTTTGCTGCCTCTACTGTTAAAAGAGGTCTTATATGCTTAAAATTTTACAAGTTAAATTTGATGATATTGGAGATTTTCTTTACATGGTCCTTAAAAGTTAAATTTGAGTCAAAGATGACTCCAAGATACTTAAATTTCTCTACCATCTCCAAACACTCTCCATTGACCAGGACTGATGGTTTTCACCCCCTGCTGGCTGACGTGAAAAGAACATGCAGACTGTTTTGGGGTTTTTTTGTATTAAGGTGCAGGCAGGAGTTTTGGAGCCAGTGTGACACTGGCACCATGGCTCCAGAAAGAATTGCAGCGGCTTCATCTTTTGTTTTTGTCTGGATGTACAAAACTGTATCATCTGCATATAATTGTATTTTTACATTTTTGCATACATTACATTTATATATAAACTAAATACAATTGGCCCCAATATTGAGCCTTGGGGTATTCCAGTAGAGCAATTTAGAAACAGAGACTGTGAATTTTCAATCTGTACAGCCTGTTTTCTGTCGAGCAGATATGATTTCATCCAGCAGATGAAGGGCGTTTTCAGTGAAATTAAATGAGGACAACTTGGCAAGAAGAACATTGTGGTTGATGGTATCAAAAGCATGTTTCAGATCAAGGAACACAGCACCCGCAAAGCCACCCTGATCTAACATATATTTTACATTTTCAAGGAAATAACAAGTGGCTGTATCGGTAGAATGATGTTTCCTAAAACCAAACTGCAGTGGATAGAGTGGAGTTTGACCATTATTTAAGTGTGCAGTCAACTGTGTAGCAACTCATTTCTCAGCTATTTTTGATGTAACCTGGATATAAAACAGTAATAGTAATAATACAGTGAAAAAAGTTCATAGGATAAGTTACAATTTAAAAAGGTTAAGAAAGTATAAATAAGTTCATAAGTTGCGTAAATATTGTTAAAAACTATTTAAAGTATATTTAATTTGTTAGATAATATCTTTAAAAAAAATAATTGAAAGCACCTGGAAATAAGTTAAAATGATGTAAACCGTATATTGCAGTAAATATATATTTTATTTATTTTATTTTTATTTTTATTTTCCACAGGAAGTGCCATATGTGTGTACTACTTTTGGTGTCTTATCTTTGTATTAACTTGACATACGTAAAACCGGAAGTGCATGATGTAACACTTGTTAGCTTAACATCGGGAGAAAAAACCACGACAGAAATAGAGAAACGTGTCTCACATTTTGAGGATAAAAACTAGGTTTTTGGACTGTTAGCTCGACAGTTTTGTATAGAGACCTATGTTGCATTTGTTTTGGAGAGTAAAGGAGCGTTTTTCAGCTCGAAGACGGACCTGCACTCGCAAATATTTAATTAAGTTAAGTCACTAGCTTAAGTTTTAGCATCTGCTGGCTAAGCGGGTGTGTGCGCATCTGAGGAAAGCTAAGTTAACACAACGTGCTAGAATATATTTTCTCGTGTTCTTGGCCTGAGGCACGAAGATTTTGAACTGTGAGGAGCTTTAGACTTTTGAAAGTGAGTTTGCCGATGTTTTGCTGGGCCGGTATAGTGAGAGGAGCGAAGCAGAGAGGACCAGTGGACGTGACCGCCCGTGATCTTGGGAGAACGAGGACCAGGGGACGAGACCACGCCACCATCTTAGGACACACTGTTGCCTTCTTCCCAGAGTAGCTATGACCTTCTAAAACCAGGTACCTTTGGATATATTTTTGTTTGGCTCGTAGAGTGAAGCGGCCACTAAGTTTTTGGTCTCCACGTTCCCAAGCATCGCTCAGGCCTGCAACAGGGGGTTTATAACTGCAGTATAATACTTACCTGAACCATGTGTGTGTGTGTTTGGTGTGTGGACCCATTTTGTTCTATGTAGTTAATGGTGTTTGTTATATTTTTCTGAATTTGCTAACTCAGTAAATTTAAAGTTGAATATTTTAACTCAGGTTTGATCATTTTCTTATTGACAGTGTGTGATTAAAGGTGCTATTATCTTAAAGGGTAAGACGTGATATAAGTATTAGACTTAAGAAGCAGTATGTATTTTATAATCTATATTTAAGTTATTGTTAAAGGTCAAGTTATTGTTGAATAGGAACTCAGGGGCCCTTACCTTATTACACTGGGTTTAGGTGGGCTACATTGATATTACGGGTAAAATACTTATTGGTTGGTAGTTCTCAGGGTTTGTTTTGTCCCCCACCTTAAATACAGGTGTTACCCTGGCTGTTTTCCATGATGTTGGCACTATTCCCTGCTCTTATCTTATCTTAACTCTTTAAAATGAACTGTTTTTCATGTTCTTAAAACACTGCAAATCACGCAGGCTACAGCACCTGTAATCACTTCAGCCATTTTTTGACATATGCATATATCGGTCTGTATTTATGCGCCTATTAGCTCACTTCTCAGTATCAGTTTACCACACAGTCATTTTGAGTATTTAAATGAAAAGTTAATTTATCTATGAATGCAACACTCTTCCAGCCTCTTCGACAGATTGACAAATGGCTGCTCCTGTACTGTTCAGTAACACGCATCATAACATCAGCAGTCTCTTTCGTGGTATTCACAAATAAATACAACACAACAAGTGAGACAGAGATTGTAACTTATGTACATGCATGCTTCTAATAGTAAAGGAGCATGTTATGCAAACCATGTATTACAGTTTTTCTCTCATAATAAATTAATTTGAAGATGTATTTAGAGTGATTCATGGTTTTGAGTATTTCATATTGTTCTGTATTTGAGGCACGTTCTACAATTAATTTATTTACACATTTCAACAGTGCTGAAAATAAAATAAAAAATGTCCAAAAGTATAAAATAGTGATCCACTTGTGTACATAGAAGGCCATAACCAAATATGTCTTTATAATCTAATTATGCTATATATCATCTGTGGTTAGGGCTTATTATCTGCCTTTTGCACAACTTAGCATTTGGATTTCAAGTATTACTACTGTTATTCCTATTCAAATCTTGTAAAGATACAGTATACCCTACTACATTTTTTCACACAGTAATATGTCTTTACAGCAGGGTTTACAACCATTTTAGATCCAAAGGCTACATCAAGAGCAATAAGTTGTTCAAGGGCTACCAGTTCAGAAGTATATCTAAATGTTATGTATTTAGTTGTAGGGGATTTACATCTATTGATAATTTGCAGCTGCCATTAACAAGTCTAAAAATACTTGACAAAAACCCATTTCCCACCACCACTATCACGTTCTGAAAAAGCATAGATTATTGTACTTTAACAACAAGGTCAAACTTAAAAGAGGTTATCTGATTTATAAGGTGTTATTCTCCCTTGCACCACCATCATTAAAGGAGTACATTAAATGTAAAGAAGGCTGTGCGAGCCAGCCACCACCAGAGGTGACCTGGTGATACCCCACATACAGACCACCTTTGGTCAGAATCTGTCCAAGGACGGAATCTACGTAATAGTCTTCCGTTAGGAGAGATGTGCAGTTCTTTTTAAGTTCAACTGGTTACGGTCAAACCACACATGCACTGGCATTGTGACTTTAATAGATTTTCTATGAAGACATATTTGCAGCATGGGCAAAATATGAAGAGGGTGGTTATAAATATACATGTCTTTAATGTGTGGCCAAACTGACTGTGAAATAATGGGGGTCGTGCAATGAATTGATTGTGCAATATTTTGGAAAGTGCACTGATAGAAACTCTGCAATCAATGAGTGTGCAATATTCTATAATTTGGCCTTTTTTAACCCTAGCCCTTTGGGGCAACAAATAGCCAACAAATAAGCCTAAAATCCAGTGTGTTAATATTCATGTTGTATCATGTCTGTCCATTAACATGCACTGTCCCAATTAAATAAATAAAATTCCCTGGGAGTGTGATGCTAAGTGTAGGCACTGCTCTGTCTGAAGCTGTGTCGGACAATCATTTGAGCTTTGTTTTAACACAATGTGACGTAAAGAACTGATTTTGTTGAAACTACAAAAGGTGAGCTGATATGTACTGTTCAACAAGTCTCTCACACATAGTCGCAAGTTAGGTAGCATGAGCAGTTTTTCAGTTAGTCACTCTCACCTTTTTCTTGAAAATCAAACACCCTAACAGGAACACTTGTATTGATCACATGCACATGAGTTTTTCAGACTATCTTAACACTTTTTTGGCTGTGTTCATGCCACTCCTAGAACAGCCCCAGCATGATGTAATTGCAAAGTATAAATTATGTAACAAATGAATGCTTTTAAACTTGTAGTGAGTATTTTCCTCACCATAAATAACTTTTCTAGTTTTAGAACAAGTCTCAAGGGCTACTGGGACAGCCCCAAAGGATGGTACATGTTACAGGGTACCCGTGTGTCTATGTGACTATACAGTTACTACACTAGACCCCCAAGTTGCTAAAAAACACAATAGAAAGCTGTATTTTCCATGCTTACAAACACAGAAATTCTTCTGCACTGTGCCTAATGAATATGATATTTTTTGTTTGTTAAAAATCTTTAATTACTACTAAATAATTACATATTACTGTCATTTTACAATACATTGTATGTGTTGTAGTTTGTTTGAACCTCCCTGTATTAAGGCAAAATATGTCTGTGTTCTGTCTGCATGTAATTATACAGCATTTTATTGTCTGATGATAATCAGAAGGTGCACTGCTTGCATGCTAATTGTTGCTAACTTTACCGTCATCTCTAAAAGTTCTGAAAAGCACTTATAAACTCATCAAAGAGAATAATTAGGATGCTCGGAACGCATAAGGTAAGTGAGGTACAGCACCTATAAGCTGCAAGAAATGACAGCTGTCCTTTTACAGTAATTTGTTCATAAACTGAATATGACACTCACAGAATTTTCTCCTTTTACAGCTAAACACCATAAATCTCACACCAGCAGACCACACACCCATAGTCCACACCAGCCACATCCCTTTCTGAACTCTCTATCTCCCTCCATAACTCCGACAATTTATTATCTCCTAAACAGGATGAATGGACTTCCTGGATTTCATTTGGATAAGAAATAGACAGGAACGTGAATCACCATCCGTCATCATTCCCCGCGCGCTCTGGATGACTCTTAGGAACATCGTTTATTAGGCCTAACACCACACCGTATACCCCCATCGCCTCTTAAACGGTCAAGAGGCACTCTGATGGTCATGAATCACGACTCGGACTTCATAGATCCCAAAGGAGAAAGTCTTGGGGAGAGAAATGGCCATTGAAGTGGAGCTGTGCAGACGACTGGTAATGCTATGGGAGATGATGCAAGATATGTGCAGAATTATACAGCTCATTTGTGGACTTTAACAGTACTGGGATTACAGTAGTCTCCTGTGCGTCATCATTTTCACTTGGCTGGCTCTATGTATATCCCCTGTGCAATAACATGGTGATTATTCTGTAAATATACATGGTAGGCATGAGTAATACTTACTGCTAATCATTACGTTTTACCTGTCTTAAAGGTACCCATTTTTTTTTTTTTTTTTTTGTTCATCTTTTTGAGAAAATTTGTCTTGCCCCAGTACAAGACAAATTTTGTACTGGTGCGTGAACATGGTGTTCACACCAAGAGCATCGTGAGCTACTTCAGTGATTAGCTCCCATTCATTTTCTATGCAGGTTGGAGCAGGATGGAGACTAGAGGAAGTGGAGAGAAGAGCAGGGTGATCCCAGCGACTTGAGCATAGCAGAATTGAAATGAAGTCAACTTTATGCAAATACAGAGTGATATTGACGCAGCGACCGCCACTCAGTGAACAGCTTTTGACAGACACGTGAGCCATTGGTGAAGGTGCTAAACTTGCTCCTAATTACCCCCACCTGAGACACACATGAGCAAAGCGAGTGCAGGAAAGCGCTGTTGTCTCTCTTGGCGTGAGTGTGGTGTTAGTCAGCTGTGTAATGTCTGCATCTAATTCTAAAACTTTCAAGAAGTGCATGTTAGCATGATAGTTGTTGTTAGCATTACTAGACAGCAAAACCCCAGGTCTCTGAAAGTTGTGAAATATGGTTATGAACCCATTGTGGTCACTAGGACCACGTTATGTTAGGATGCTCGAATGCATGCAAGTAAGTGAGGAATAAGTTTGGGCCAACGCAAACTGTTTTTATATAAATAAACTAGTTTTGTTTTTCATGTTTAAGCAGCAAAAAAATTGTAACAGTGCCTTTAAAATTTTACAAAATGTACTTTTCTGATATTATGATTATGTTAACTCAACACTTTATTTCAAAGGGGACATATCATGTCAAATCACTTTTTATGAGGTTTCAACCATGTTATAACTGTTTTCTGTTCATTAGATTACACTTATATGTACAGTTATATGTTTGATGGATTCATGTACATTTAGGCATTCTCCTGCGTCTGTTTTCACCTACCGCCATTACCACCCATTCTGTGTGTTTACTTGTGAGTATACAAAAATTCAGACTGGGTGCTACATGTAAGATTAGACAATGTCATTTAGCAAAATAAAACTAAAATGAAAATTTGCTGCTTCTTCATGGAATGCCTCTATGAAGAGGTGGGACCAAACAGTTCTGCAGTTTTAAACAGGAAGTCAATGGATCTGTATCTATTATTAAGCCATTTTCTAACAGCATCGTAATTTACTATGAACAAAATGCAAAATAATGAAGGTAGGTTATAGTTTAATACTAAAAAGCATAATATGTCTTCCAATGACTTGGCTTGATCAATAAGAACTCAAACCAGAAATGCATACCAACTTTGGTGATGACAGCAAATGTGTTTAGCCTCATTTGAAATGTACAATATATCATCTAAAAGCACAACATACCAATAAACCAGTAAAAGGTCAAGAACAATAAATCATGTGTTCCTGAATAATCACCTGTTATTCATGTGATTGTACTTGATTTCTGATTTTTACTTTCCTAAAAATGTGAAAAACAGAACTAATAAAAAAAAAAGAAAAAATGACTGAAAAAAAAGCACATATTTTAAATTAGTGTAGTGTGTGCCGCTAAAGCTAACAACAGCTAGCATGCAAATGTGGACTTTCTGATCACAGGGTCAGATACTTTCTAATTAGATGCAGAGAGCATCCAGTGGACTTATTTTGACTTTAAGCGCTGCCTACACAATATATCTGTAAAAATGTTGCTCAAATACATGGGGCAAAAACTGGGTACCTAACCTTTAATGTTTATACTTGTCGTAACGGGTGCGGGAAGGACCAAGAGGTGCAGTCTCGGGGCAAGGTTACAGTGTTTATTTACAAAGGCAGTGAAAGTCAGTCTTAATAGTTCATATAAATCCACACGGAGAATCACGGAGCGGCAGGCAGACCAGGCGGGCGGAGTGCAGGTCGGGGACGAGGAAACCGGGACCGGGGTGCAGGCAAGAGCCGGGCGAGACCGGGGCAGGCTGGTCCGGCGTAGTCCAGAGAGCGGAGTCCGAGCCGAAGACCAGGAGAAGACAGGTAGCGAGCCGGAGGGCAGAGGCAGGAGCAGGGATGAGCGAGGACAGGGATCTGGAGGGTAACAAAATCCAAATGAGTACATACAGGTTGATACCAGGATACAAAACTGAGCTGGAACATTCTCGTTTACACGTGGACGGTCTGGCGCCGAGTGTAGTCTGCCGAGCCCTCAAGTACTCAGCAGCAGGTGGCGGTGATTACGCTGATGCGCTCCAGGTGCGTGCGGGAGAAGTCTCGAACTCCGCCCAGCTCTGGGCAGACAGGTCGGGGAGGGGTAGAGAGCACGGGAGGACAGGAACAAACGGGCGTCATGACAATACTAAAACATTTTTTCTTTCTACTAAAATTCTAAAATTCAGCCAAATCCCAGAATAAACCGGTGTCATTTTGCATGATCTTTCTGCTCTTGCGCCTCACCAGTGGACTTATTACAGAGACTATGGTTCATAAATATTGTAAACATGTCCACAATTCCATGTACCCATCAAGAATGCTCAATAATCTGACCAACAAAGTTAACAGCAGTGTCAAATGGAGTAAAAATCCAAATGGAGCTCAGTGAAAAGTGAAGTCTGTATTGTTGACCCATCTGTGGTGTGTAAAAGATTGTAGGAGGTCTGACATTGCCTGAAGCAGGAGAGTTAGGCTTGCTGTCGTCTTTGGACTATTGCCATAATAAAAACATTAAGTATGGAAACTTGGTTATGTAGTTTATTGTTTTGATATTGAAAAGTACAATCAGGTTAGCTCGATTATTTTCAATAGAAGTTGGGTTGTGCCACAGTGCTTATGACCATACAGACCAGGAAATGTTGTATATTAGCAGTAATTTACATAACTCCTTTTATGCCTGTTTTATTTTGCCACCACAGAGAAAAACATTAAGGATCAACACAATCCATATAGGCTACAATCACACCACAAGGGCTCAAATAGACCTTTTTAGTGGTTTATAGGAGCCAAACTACCTGACACAAGTCCTCCAGCTCAGCGGTAAAACTTTGCACCGACCTAAATTGAATAGAAACTATCTTCACACTCAACATAAACTTGGTGAATTTGCCTTGAAGTCCTACTGTGTAACGTTTTAGCCAAAATAGATTAAACTAAAAGCATTTTGTTGTTTTTTAGTTTTGGTTGTTAGTTTTTTTGTCCTGAAAAACTGAAAAACACATGTCCTTACTGTGAGCGGGCTTGCATCTCCACAAACTGGACTCTTATTTGGTCTGGAGGAGGCCCTCCTCTTGCTTGTTTCCATGAAAAAGTTGTTCATTTCATTATAATCATTATAAACTTACAATATGTCATGAAACGTATCTACCTCTGTGGACAATGTTTCAAAGTATGATTTTATCTTTCTTTTTCTGTGGAGTCATGCAGGTGACACTTCTAGAAAGTTACACAATGTTGCTTTAAGAGCAAACATAACTGACCTCTGTTTAGACACCAAATTACAACAGCAGCAATGCTGTGATAAAAATAATCATAATACAAATTACCGTATGTATATAAATAACTTTGTAGCACTCAAGAATATTGACAAACTTCTGTATTACTAATTGTCAGTCTGTCAGTGACACTGACTAATAATTTCTTTTGGATGTACTGTACTTTTGGTGCCATGTTACCAATAAAATTTCAAACTTGATTTTGATACTAAGGAATAGACTCAATACTCTGTAAAGATTTGGATACCACAGAAAAAAAGCTAATTATTTACACAATAGAATATGATTTCCAACATTAAATCTTAGTACTTTCTTTGATATTACCATGTGGCCTGATAATCTACTTACTAAACTGTTTTTGTATCAATACCTGCTTAAATGAGGATCTAGTTTTGAGACTAATTTTAGTATTGACAAGTATCTGATTTTCAATACTTCTGACAACCCTAGTGTCATGTGCCCATTTATCCTATCTAAAAGTGTAATATTCCGATTCTTCCCAAGAAAATACACTGCTCCAAACTACAGTAACAAGACAACTGCAGACCATGTGTGATTTATAGGCTGTTCCCTTCGCATCCACTACATTCCGAGTGTACCATTTCTCCGATACCTTCAAAATGGATTCATACAGATAATAAAATAATGGTACAGTATGGGCGACACACATTTATGAATACATTATCATAAACATTAGATTATCTAATGTAAAGTGTGTGGGTTACTGCGTCCTTGGAAAGTTGAACAAAGTTTTATCTTGAGCCAAAATATTGAATTATGAGTCCACTGGCGATGCATTGTAACTTTTCTGTGCTGTAGCCAAGATTGGATACTTTATTTAGATTGTACAAGATTAATAAAACAAAATAAGTTATTGCATACTTTGCAGAGACATCACAGTAAGAGAGAGACAGCACAAAAGACTATATTTACATCAAATACAAAAAGGCATGCTAATGCGCACTTCCTGCTTATAAGACAATAAAATGCTTTTTAATTAGATGTAGACAATGCATACATTTATTTTGGCCTCAGGAGCTGCTCACACAATATATCTGTAATTGGGCAAGAGATATTTAGCTTTAATACATGGGGGCAAAATCTAGTACTGTCGTAAAGGGTGAGTGTAGCGGACCAAGGGATGCAGACTCCGGGCAGATTTACAGTATTTATTGTGAAAATAGGACAAAGTACCAACAGAAGGTGAACCGGAGGTGAGCAGGTGAGCAGGAACACAGGAACCGGTAGACCAAACGGGCGTAGGGCAGAGCGGGCAGGAGACCTCCAGGGCCGGAACACAACAGGAACACGGGAACACAGGAACAGACAGGAATGCAGGGACGACAGGAATACAGTGACACGACGATGATCTCGCGCTGAGTCTCTTCTCCCAGCTCCTTTTATGCACAGCAGGTGTGTAGATTGCGCTGATGGGCTGCAGGTGCGCGCAGGAGGAGCCAGGAGCCCAGCCCATATCTGGCAGGTGAGGGAGGGAAAGAGCAGGACAGGAGTAAAACCAGGAGCGGACAGTGCGGATCATGACAAGTACAGGGCCTTTAACATAAAAATACAGACGCAATGTTTCCACTTTTCTGCTTTACAGTAACCAGCCTCCACTCCATGGTATTTAGTTGTAAACAGCATTCTGTCAATGTATTCTGGTCTAAAATGCATGTAAATACAGCATAGACATGTAAGACAGCCTTTTCTGGTTGTTTTTTTTGTTTTGTTTTTTTGTCTATCTGCTGTTGGCAAGCTTCAGAAAACATGTTGCTTTTGAAGCCACATCACTATAAAATCAAAGTGTTTTTTCTTTATGTTACAATGGCCATGTCCGTACAAAGCAAGTGACAATTACACAGTCTCTGACCAGTGAAGAGTGGAGATGACGTTTTAAATGACATTTTTAGGCACGTGTCATGGGAAAATAGATGGAAACTAGTGCTTTGCTGTAACCGTATGTATTGTACTTATAAAATGAAAAAAATAAAAATAAAAATTGAACTTTATAATCATATAATCACATACATTTCTTTGCCTGGGATCCATAATGCATACTTCTCCAGTACTGGCCCAAGTCTGGTTACCACTGAATCTCCCTCTTTTCAAATGGGCCTAATTGACAGTCAATCACTATAGTTGGTAATAGTAAATGGTCACATTTTTATATAGCCCTTTTCCACCCATTAACATGCACATTCATACACCAGTGTACACTGATACTGTGGGCGAGTTGGGTCAAGTGTTTTGTCCAAGGACACAATGAAAGCATTCATCTGTGGGAGCCTGACCAATGATGTTTATGTTGAGAGTGGGATTCGAATCACCAACCTTGGGATCAGTGGACAAACACCCTACCAACTGAGTCTGTATGTTTTCAGGTCAAACTGTATACTGATCATAATGTATGGTCAAACTAGAGCAACATTTGAATATAGCAAACAACAAAGTTTAAATCTGTCAACTGGACAAATCGTTATAGGAGTGAAGACTTTTGCTGCTCATCTTCAGTTCTGGTCAGAAAGCTGGTGGCCACGGCCTTATATCTATCTATTATTTTTTATTATTTATTTACCTTTATTTAACCAGGATAAAAAACTAATTTAGATTTTTTTTAAATCTCTTTTTCAAGAGTGTCCTGGCCAAGAAGCAAAACACGCACAGGACACAGGCATACTCATACTAAACATATACACAGCACACACAGTCACAAGATAAAACATCAGACCTAAATGAAACATTTGCAAATTGAAAGCTTGCTTTCATAGTCAATTAAAAGTCTCTTAAACGAGTTCAATGAGATCATATCCTTTAAGTTCAAGTGTCGCTGCAAATCATTCCAAGATTGCGCTGCAGAGTGTCTAAAAGTCTTTTTTCCCAGCTCAGTGCGAACTCTGGGCACAGAGAGCAGGAACAAGTCCTGAGAGCGCAGACGGTAAGGAGTACTACGCTTTACTTCTATGAGCTGCTGAATGTAAGGAGGAACCAATCCCAGAATAGATTTATAGATGAAAAGATACCAATGTTTTAATCTACGAGTAGTTAACGAGGGCCATCCCACCCGGGCATACAAAACACAGTGGTGGGTCAACGACTTCATGTTTGTTATAAAACGTAACGCACCGTGATAAACAGTATCCAAAGCATGTAAAGCATCTGCAGAGGCATTCATGTAAATCACAAATGACAAAAATGTTGCCATCACAAGTTTTTTCTTAGCCTCAAATGATAAACAGGATTTAATCCGGAAGTAAAAACGTTTGGAAAAAAGCATACACTTTGTTTTATTTAAATTCAGAACCAATTTTAATTGTGAAAAAGTTGTTTGCAAATGGTTAAACGCCGTTTGAAGTTTGGTCAGTGCAAGCTGTACTGTAAGTGTTGATGTGTACAAGACTGTGTCATCGGCGTACATGTGTAGATTAGCATCAATTATGTTTTTATCTAAATCATTTATGTAGATTATAAAGAGGAGTGGCCCTAGGATGGAGCCCTGCGGTACTCCTGAGGATACTTTAAGAAAGCTTGATTTTAGATTTTGAACATTCACACCCTGTAATCTATTAGTCAAGTAATTTGAAAACCATCCCAGAGCTTGGTTTGAAAGCCCTACACTGTGCAGTTTTTGTTTGAGCACAGTATGGTTCACTGTATCAAAGGCTTTGGACAGATCTACAAAAAGTGCAGCGCAGTGATGTTCGTTGTCTAAAGATTCTGAGATGTCATTTAAAACCTTGAGAGTTGCGGTTGTTGTGCTGTGCTGCTTTCTAAAGCCTGATTGTGAGGGATTTAGGATTTTGGATAGCACAAGGAAATCTTTAAGTTGACTGTTTAGAAGTGATTCCAATACTTTTGCCAAAATAGGTAATTTGGATATTGGTTGATAGTTGTTTAAATTTGAGGCGTCTCCTCCTTTATGAAGGGGTAGGATGTATGCTGTTTTCCAGATTTGAGGAATTTTATTTGTGGACAGAGATATATTAAATTAAAATGTTAATGGGAATGCGATGGAATCTGCTGCAGATATTAGGAACTGTGGTTCTAATTCGTCAGGACCTGCTAACTTAGTAGGGTCTAGGAGTTTGAGAGCCCTTGTTACTTCAAACGTCGTAAGTGGACTGAATGAAAAATTTTGTGTTGGAGGTATTTGATACTCTAAAGTAGGAGAAGTGTTAGACTGACTTGTTGGCTCAAACAATGATCCAGATGCGATAAAACATGACAGCATTTCAGATTTGTTAGTGATATTTTTATCTTTATAGTTTATATTTAGGGGGAGCTCAGCTCTTATGTTATCTTCATTTAAAGATTTAGATTACCTTCCAGAACTTTGATGGGTTGTTAAGGTTTTCAGTTGTGTTTTCAAGGAAATGGTTTGATTTCATTTTACGAGTCATAGTAGTACAGGCATTACATAGCCTTCTGAAATCTAGCCAATCAGTAGTATTTTAGTATGTCTAGCTTTTGCCCATGCTAGATTTCTCTCTCAAAACTTGTCTGCTAAATCTGAACTAAACCAAGGATTATTACGCCCTTTGACTTTATATGCTTGATGGGAGCATGTTTGTCAAGAATTTTTGTGAAGGCATTGTAAAAATAATTCCAAGCAGTCTTGACATTGTCCATTTGCATCATCTCAAGCCAGTCAATTTCACTCAGATCACGACAAAAAGATTGCTCACAAAAAGTCCTGGTGTTACGCTTTATGATGATATATTGTTTAACTTTAGGTATTTTTGTATTTCTGCAAGTAGTAATAACACAATGATCACTTACATCGTTTGCAAACACAGCTGCAGCGGAAAATTGACATGGTGTATTTGTTAGAATCAGATCAATTAAAGAAGATTTGAGGGGAGGGGCTAACCACACTGGAACTGTAAAAAGCTATTGTCTCCAGTTTAATCTAAAAGTACCCTATTCAGCCCTTAACGACCCCACTATTGTTCTCATTGTTCTGGGTCTGAGGATGGAGTTATAGATGGGGAGAGATTATGTCTCAGGCCCCCATTTCTGTTTAAGGAAGGATTCTCTTTCCTAACAAAAATGCTTCTTTAACTCCCCTCTCAAACAATTTCTTTTCTCTGGCTAAGATCTGAACTGCACTATCTTCAAAAGAGTGGTTAGTGGCTTTGAGATGGAGATGTACAGTGGGCTGGGGTCCAGAGGAACTCTCATGATGGTGTTGGTACATCCTCTTATGGAGTAGCTGTTTAGTTTCTCCAATGTAACGCTCACTGCACTCTTCACTACACTGAATGGAGCAGACTACATTACTTTGTTTATGGCTCAGGGTTTTGTCCTTTGGGTGAACCAGGTTTTGTGTTGAAGTGTTTGTGGGTTTGAAAAAGACATGAATCTCATACTGTCTGAAAAATCTCTTACGTTTTATAGATACATCCGCTGTGTAAGGAATGGTAACACCTTTCCTGGGTTCAGATTCCCTTTGTCCTGTTTTTTAGCTCTCTTAGAAGGTAGTATTGTGTACACATTGGTATCGATATGTGGATGACAACTGGACTAAAATCAAAATTCAGGATCTGGAACCTTTTACTGCACAAATTAATGCTGTGGATCCAAACATCAAATTCACACGGGAAGAAGCCAAGGAGACCAAACTGGCCTTCTTAGATTGTGCAGTAACAATAGGAGAGGACCGGCGACTCCAGGTATAAGTCTTCAAGAAGCCCGCATACACTGACCAATACCTGTTGTTTGATTCACACCATCCATTGCAGCACAAACTCAGAGTGATCCGTACTCTACAACACAGAGCTTCAGTGGTGCCCACAAACACAGAAGGAAAAGTGAAGGGGGAGCAACATGTGGAGAAAGCTCTCTCTGCTTGTGGATAACCAAAATGGGCCTTCAATAGACCTAAGAGAGCTAAAAAAAAACAAAAAAAAAAACAAAAAACAGGACAACAGGGAATCTGAACCAAGAAGGAAAGGTGCATCTTCATTTCAAAGCCACTAACCACTCCTTTGAAGATACTGAAGTTCAGATCTTAGCCAGAGAAAAGAAATTGTTTGAGAGGGCAGTTAAAGAAGCTATTTTTGTTAGGAAAGAGAATCCTTCCTTAAACAGGAATGGGAGCCTGAGACATAATCTCTCCCCCATCCATAACTCCATCCTTTCTGTGTGGAGTTTTGCATGTTTCTCCCCGTGTCTGGATGGGTTTTCTCCGGGTATTCCGGTTTCCCCCATGAACCAAAACATGAATGCCCTTCGAGACAACTGTTGTTGTGATTTTGGGCGTTACAAAAATAAAATGAATTGAATTGAATCCTCAGACCCAGAACAATGAGAACAATAGCAGGGTTGTTAAAGGCTGAATAGGGTAGTTTCAGATGAAACTGGAGACAATAGCTGTTTATAGTTTTAGTGTGGTTAGCCCCTCCACTCAGATCAGAATCAGAATCAGAAGACTTTTATTGCCATAGTCTGTGAACACAGATCACAAACTAGGAACTTGATTCGGTGAAAAAGTGCAACATAAACACATTGAATAAATACAAATACAAACAAGGGCATGCACAAAGTTAAAAAGATATGCTTAAAAAATCAAATGAAATACTTAAAGGGAGAAAATATGTACAACAGCAGCATCAGAACAACAGTGCAAAGTGGCTTATTAAAGTGACCGGTGTTATTAAGTGTCCAGTTTAGTGCAGATATTATAAAGTGTTCATGAGACAAACAGCAGAGGGGAAGAAACTGTTCTTATGGCGAGAGGTTCTGGTCCCAATGGACCGTAGCCTCCTGCCAGAGGGAAGTGGCTCAAATAGTCCATGTCCAGGGTGAGAAGTGTCAGCTGCTATACGGCCTGCTCGCCCCCGAGTCCTGGAGACGTACAGGTCCTGTATAGATGGAAGGCTGCAGCCAATCACCTTATCAGCAGAGCGCACAATGCGCTGCAGTCTCTGTCTGTCCCTGGCAGTGGCCCCAGCGAACCACACAGTGATGGAGGAGGTGAGGATGGACTCAATGATGGAAGTGTAAAACTGCACCATCATCTGGACTGGCAGCTTGAGTTTCCTCAGCTGCCGCAGGTGGAACATCCTCTGCTGGGCTTTCTTGATGAGGGAGCTGATGGTCAGCTCCCACTTGAAATCCTGGGTGATGCAGGTGCCCAGGAAGGGGAAAGAGTCCACAGTGGTGATGGGGGAGTTCGTCAGGGTGAGGGGAGGCAGGGGGGCTGTGACTTTCCTGAAGTCCACAATCATCTCCACTGTCTTCTGGGCATTGAGCTCCAGGTTTTTGCTGCTGCACCAGGACACCAGCCGGTCCACCTCCCTCCTGTAGGCAGACTCATCGCTGTCCGAGATGAGTCCGATGAGGGTGGTGTCATCCGCAAACTTAACCAGTTTGACGGAGTCGTGGCTGGAGGTGCAGCAGTTGGTGTACAGGGAGAAGAGCAGGGGAGAAAGTACACAGCCCTGTGGAGATCCTGTGCTGATAGTCCGAGTGTCCGAGACATTCTTCCCCAGCCGCACGCGCTGTCTCCTGTCTGTCAGGAAGTCAGTGATCCACCTGCAGGTGGAGTCAGGCACGTTGAGCTGAGCGAGCTTGTCCTTGGAGCAGAGCAGGAAGGATGGTGTTGAATGCAGAGCTGAAGTCCACAAACAAGATCCTGGCGTAGGTTCCCGGGGAGTCCAAATGCTGGAGGATGAAGTGAAGGGCCAGGTTAATGGCGTCGTCCACAGACCGATTGGCTCTGTAGGCAAACTGCAGAGGGTTCAGGAGGGGGGAGGTGAGGGACTTGAGGTGGTGCAGGACCAGGCGCTCAAATGACTTCATGACTACAGACGTCAGTGCCACAGGTCTGTAGTCATTAAGTCCAGTGATCCTGGGCTTCTTGGGGACGGGGACAATGGTGGACAGCTTGAAGCAGGCTGGGACATGACATGACTCCAGGGAGGTGCTAAAAATGTCCGTGAAGACAGGAGCCAGTTCCTCAGCACAGTGTCTAAGGGTGGAAGGAGAGACACCGTCTGGGCCCGCTGCCTTACGGGGATTCTGCTTCCTGAAAAGCTAAGTCACGTCCTGCTCCACAACTGTGAGGGCAGTGGGGGAGGAGGGGGGGTCCGAGGTGGGTTTGGAGGTAATGTCCATGATGGTGGGGCAGGAGGGGGAGGGGTGTGAAACTTCAAACCTCACATAAAAGCCGTTTAACTTTTCTGCTAGTTGTTTGTTGTCCACGGCGGGAGGGGCTTTGGGCCTGTAGTTGGTGATTTGCCTAAGCCCTCTCCAGACAGAAGCAGAGTCGTTGGTGGAGAATCGCTGCTCCAGATGTATATTGTACTTCGCTTTAGCCTTTTCCACCTCTTTGCTAAACGCATACTTGCAACGCCTGTAGCCCTCACGATCTTCTGCCCTGAAAGCCATCTCCTTTTCCCTCCTCAAATGTCTAAGTCTGGGTGTGAACCAGGGTTTGTCGTTGTTAAAAGTCACCCTGGTGCATGATGGAATGATGCTGTCCTCACAGAACTGAATGTATGATGTCACAGTGTCTGTGTACTCATCCAAACTGTCTGTGGCAGCCTTGAACACATCCCAGTCTGTAGTGTAGTGTAGATAGATATAAGGCAGCGGTCACCAGCTTTCTGACCAGAACTGTAGAAGCAGCTTGGATGAGCAGCAAAACGTCTTCACTCCAACAACGATTTGTCCATTTGACATATTTAAACTTCGTCGTTTGCTATGGATCAGACCTGGACGACTGAAGGTTTACACAGACATTTCAATATAGCATCTCAATAACTCATGTAGTCTGATATACAAACAATCCTTCAGTATGTCCTTCGATATAACGCACAATCGTTGTAGGAGTGATATAGATCCAAGATGGCGCCACGTACGGTCACCCTGGTGATTTGGTGCACTGTGTTTTTTGTTTCTGTGTGTATTTCGTGTGTGTCGGCGTGCTCTTACACCCGCGATGAGCTCTTAAACATCAGAACAACGAATCCTGCTGATCTACTGCCAGTTTTTTTAGTGCCTGTAGTACATTTTGCTCACTTTTTGATCAAAAGAGTGAGACGCCGAAGACGGGGAAAGCGGGCAGGGGCCTTTGGTGCGCTTTCGCCCTTACCTGGGACTTTCCTCTCTAAGTTCGCTCACTCAGCAACAAGACGGACGAACTGGCGCTGTTGATGAGGAGAAACAAGCACTTTTCTTCGTCTTGCGTCTTGTGCTTCACAGAGACATGGCTCAACGAGCGTATCTCAGACTGCGAGCTTCACCTGGAGGGATTCCAGCTCCTCCGCGCGGACAGAAAACTGGGACTCTCCGGGGGAAAGATGAAAGGTGGAGGTGTCTGTTTCTACATCAACAATGCCTGGTGCACAGATGTGACTGTGATCTCCCAATACTGCTCTCCCGCTGTGGAATATCTCTTCATTAACTGTAGGCCTTTCTATTCTCCACGTGAGTTCGCTTCATTCATTCTGGCCACGGTTTACATCCCACCGTACAGGCCCAGCGTCTGCTCGCAGAGCAGATTCTGAATGTGGCGCAAACTTTCTCGGACTCTTTACTAATCATCCTGGGGGATTTTAATAAGGGAGCCAGGAACTGCCCAAGTATGAACAGTTTATTAAATGCCAGATGAGAGAGCAGAAGACGCTGGATCATTGCCACACAACGCTCAGTGGAGCCTACAGAGCCATGCCCCTCGCTGCTCTAGGATTCTCTTATCACGTCATGGTCCACCTCATCCCTGCTGACAAACAACGGCTGAAACTCTCCAAACCTGCTGTGAGGAAGAGGACCAGTGAGGCTTGGAGAAGCTTCACGCGTGTTTGGACATTACAGACTAGGATGTTTTCAAGGCTGCCACAGACAATTTGGATGAGTACACAGACACTGTGACATCATACATTCAGTTCTGTGAAGACAGCATCATTCCATCATGTACCAGGGTGACTTTAACAACGATAAATCCTGGTTCACACCCAGACTGAGACATCTGAGGAGGGAAAAGGAGATGGCCTCCCCTCACCCTGACTGACTCCCCCATCATCACTGTGGACTCCTTCCCCTTCCTGGGCACCTGCATCACAAGATCTCAAGTGGGAGCCGACCATCAGCTCCCTCATCAAGAAAGCCCAGCAGAGGATGCTCTTCCTGCGGCAGCTGAGGAAAGGCAAGCTGCTGGTCCAGATGATGGTGCAGTTTTATATGGCCATCATCGAGTCCATCCTCACCTCCTCCATCACTGTGTGGTTCACTGGGGCCACTGCCAGGGACAGACAGATTCTGCAGAGCCTTGTGCGCTCTACTGAGAAGGTGATTGGCTGCAGCCTTCCATTTCTACAGGACCTGTACGTCTCCAGGAATCGGGAGCGAGCAGGCCGTGTAGCAGTTGACTCTTCTCACCCTGGACATGGACTATTTGAGCCACTTCCCTCTGGCAGGAGGCTACGGTCCATTGGGACCAGAACCTCTTTTCATAAGAACAGTTTCTTCCCCTCTGCCATTGGTCTCATGAACACTTCATAATATCTGCACAAAACTGGACACTTTATAATACTGGTCACTTTAAAAAGCATGTTTGCACTGTTGTTCTGATGCTGCTGTTGTATATATTTTCTACCTCTAAGTATTTTATTTTTAAACCTATCTTTTTTAACCTTATTTGTATTTGTATTTGTGTTTATTCAGTATGTTTTATGTTGCACTTTATCACCGCAGCAATTTCCTAGTTTGTAAACTGTGTTCACAGACGATGGCAATAAAAGTCTTCTGATTCTCTGATTCTGAAACAGAGGTCATTTAAATTCTTCATGTGGAAGCATCAGCAGAGCTTGTTTAGGCAACACCATTTATGACAATGAATTGTGTCGAACGTTCCTCTCCCTGGCCATTGTGATTTGTAAACATCTAGACCAGGGGTGTCAAACACATTTTCACTGAGGGCCACATCCGCAAAATGGCTGCCCTCAAAGGGCCAGATGTAAAATAAATCTAACTACTTTTTAAAAACTTTTTAATTAACTGTTTCAAGTTACAAATATTGCATATGCATTTGCCTAGATGTAAAGATATTGCTGTGTAACTGCGTATTTCTTGATAAAATGACATTTTAAGACCATCATACCTTTTAATTTACCCTGTCGAGGGCCACATAAAATGATGTGGAGGGCCGCATTTGGCCCCCGGGCCTTGAGTTTGGCACATGTGATCTAGACAGTCTCCTGTGTTTTTATCCATACTCTATAGACTACTACTTCCACAACAGTCTGCCCATACCAAAACAAATATTGTGGCTTGCGGAGTAAAATAAAAGACAATAATATGACAGGGCTCTAAAGTTCTACGGAATAAATGAGCGAACCACTAAACTCTAAATCTGAGGTGAGAGAAATGTGATTTTGTTCTTTGTGAAAGATAACCAATGAGCTCCTTTGTTTCACATGTGTCACTATATGTAACGTAGGCTGGCCTTTAGCGGTGGGATGTGGGACAGAAGAGAGCAGCACGGTTGTGGTCCACAATTTTTATTTCTTTTTCATCAATTATCAATCAATTATCAAAGTGCATTGTGCAAATGGAGGTTAGAGGAGCCGCATTTCCTCCAGCAGCAGAACATGGTGTGATTGTTTTCAGGCACCTTTTATCCTGTCCCACTAACTGGATTATTACTGGACTATTGTTAATTAATAGGGTTGTTTAAAAAATAACATGAGCTCTTTAAAACTCAAATCTCCATAAACCCAAATAAACCAATAAACCAAATCAAAATTTATGCATATTAAAAACATAAACTCTAAAACCAAACACCAAATATACTTAAAACCCATAAACCATTAAAAATGCTCAACATGCTTCCCATACACTCTTCCCTGCCTTGGTCCTGCCCCGGAACCTTTTTAAGGGAGTTCATTACCCCAGGGATCTCTTTGATACCTGGACACAAGGACAGAGGTGGTAAGTTAAACATTTTTAAAACACTAAATTTAAGCCAACTGTAGCCAACTGGAACACATTAAAATCCACCAGAAACCAGGAAAAAATGTCTAGAATTTCAAAAATCTTCAGGGGGAAGGTCCCCCAGACACCCCTTACATTGTTTGTCTACTGTTCCTGTGGCTATAGTCGTTTTCATCCATTTTCAGTCTTATGTTGGTCATATAAATACAAATACAATTGGTATAGTCATAATGCTGTCAGATGTGAATCACCAACAGCTGAGCCAGGGTACATCCACTGCTGGGGGCCCCAGAGACAAGCTTCAGCTAGGGGCCCCCTGAAAGCTAGGGCCAGCCCTAGTTGACAAAGCTGTGATCTTCATGGAGACAAGCAGGTGGACCTCCTACCTGAAAAGTTAGAGTGCTCTTTAAGTCAGTATGGTAAAGAGTGGAGCATAAACAGCACAACATTTAAACAACAAGTAAATATTTCAGTTGCCAGTTTACAAATATTTTTAAAGCCATAATATATAACTTTCTAGCCAAAAAATAGACACAAATAAAATATTTTTGTTTGTTTTATTGTTGTTGTTGTTTTGTTTTTTTTAATGGATGTTTTTATTGCAATGAGAAACTTTTAAAAACATGTATCCTTGCTGTGGGATTGCATCTCCACAAACCTGACTCTTATTTGAGCTGTTGTTGTTCCTTTGGATATAATATTCCACATTATGTCATATCACTTAGCAATTTCCACGGAGAATGTTTCAAAGTATGGTTTTAACTTTCTATTTCTATGGAATCATGCAGCTGACTTGCCACCTCAAGAAAGTTACATATTATCACTTAATTTTTTAAACCTTATTTTCTTTTAGCACCACTAGACTTCAAAAGCACAGTTAAATGTTCTTTATTCTGCAAAACTGACTCTTGTGAGCTTTATGCAATGTTTTAATTTACTGATGAAAATGTTAAAGGGGCCATATTATGATATGTTCTAATCTAAGTTATAATGTTGTTTCCTCATCAAAAAGATACCTGGGGTAGGGTTTTGTTATATTCACACATGTTTGAGTAAATCTTTATTATTAGTCTGTATACATCTCCACCTTGTGATATCATGTAATGGTAGTTTTCAAGTTAACAGCTACCTTTCACCTTTTGTTCAGTAGATATATGGAATTCCAGGACTGAAATGATCTGATTCTAGCGAAATGTATGGAGTTTCAAAACACAGTGGCGCACTTCTTGTATTATCACATGACATCATAAGGTGGAACAGAGTGTTTTCTGTTTGAGAGAAGAAATATCCTGGGTTAAATATGTAGGGTTAAATATCCATTGTTTGTGTTAAGCATGTGTGAATGAAACAAAACGTAACTCCAGGTATGTTTTTGATGAGAAAACAACATACATAACATAGATGAAAAATAGGGTAATATTTATATTTATTTATGGGTCACCTTTTCATCATTAAGTTGAAAAACAAATTACAATGTCATGATTTGAAATAACAAAAGATAACAGTTTTAAAAAATGGTCCTTCTCTTCCACTTCTGTTTGTGTTTTAGAAAAGGGATATATTTTGATTATAATCTTTTTATAGAGTGCATATTTATTCTACTTTCCACTAAAATTATTGTTTCTGTGTTCTTGGAAAAGAATCTTCACATTTGCACTTTCATTTAAAAACAATAAAATGAAGGTAGAAGTCCGCAGTTAAAAATGTACATAATTAAGTGCAATAAACACAACCAAAATGAAAAACAATGTTTTCATTTTATAGAGCAACAGTAGCTCAGTTGGTGTCTGTCAACTTATCCGAAAGTTGGCAGTTCGAAACCCGCTCTTGACATAAAACATTATTGGTTGAGTGGACAAATCCACGGATCCACAGGTTGGCTGTGCGATTCCAGCTCCCACAGAACTGTTGTGTCCTTGGGCAAGACAATATAAAAATGTGACCATTTATCATTTTTGATCCATTTATTTTACTAAAATCTTACATACTGTGGCTATACGATAAAATCACAATGGGTAATGCATTTTGCAGTAATCTCATGTTTTTGTTTTTGTTTTGTTTTGTTTGTTCAGCCATTGAAATAATAGTATGCAGAAATGCAGACATGTAGATGGATGGTTGGTTTGAAAACGATAAATTCCTTACAACCAAACGTATTTAAGAAACCAATATATACAGTACTTTGTATATAAATCTCTCCAGTCTGACTATTGGAACATGCTAAGTAGTGCCGTCCCTGGAGAAAGGCCTTGCAGGTGTGAACACTGGGGTTCTGTCTCAAATAAATCACTGTATTCAGACCTTTCTATCCCATATATTACCATTGTTTCTCTACCTTCTCAAGGCAGTGTAAATATTCCAAACTTTCAAATGCAAAAGACGAAGTTCAAATCTGTCAACTGGACAAATCGTTGTAGGAGTGAAGACGTTTCGCTGCTCATCCAAGCCGCTTCTTCAGTTCTGGTCAGAATGCTGGTGGCCATTGCCTTATATCTATCTGAGGGGAGGGGCTGGTTCACCTAAAGGACAAAACCCAGAGCCATAAACAAGTAATGTATTCTACTCCATTTAGTGTAGTCAAGAGTGCAGTGAGCGTTACATTGGAGAAACTAAACAGCTACTCCATAAGAGGATGTGCCAACACCAGCGTGACAGTTCCTCTGGACCCCAGTCTGCCGTACAAAGTCACTAACCACTCCTTTGAAGATAGTGAAGTTCAGATATTAGCCAGAGAAAAGAAATGGTTTGAGAGGGGAGTTAAAGAAGCTATTTTTGTTAGGAAAGAGAATCCTTCCTTAAACAGGAATGGGGGTCTGAGACGTAATCTCTCCCCATTTATAACTCCATTCTCAGACCCAGAACAATGAGAACAATAGTAGGGTCGTTAAGGGCTGAATAGGGTAGTCTCATGTGAAACTGGAGACAATAGCTGTTTACAGTTTTATTGTGGTTAGTCCCTCCCCTCAGATACATATGAGGCAGTGTCCATCAGCTGATGGAGCGGCTTGGATGAGCAGTAAAAAGTCTTCACTCCTACAATTCAATTCAATTCATTTTACTTTTGTAACACCCAAAATCACAACAACAGTTGTCTCGAAGGGCGTTCATGTTCATGGGCATACAATGATTTGTCCAGTTGACATATTTGAACTTCATCTTTTGCTATGGATTAGACCTGGACGACTGAGGGTTTACACAGACACCCTTTCAAATGGTAATAACTCAGAAGCCTATAATACACATGCAATAGCAAATATGATTTAATGTTTATTGCTAATGCAAAAATATCTACTAGGAATGAAAGATGTGATTTATTTATTAATAATAGGATTCTGTATAAAATTCACAATTTAAGCTAGTCCAGAAGTATCGATAAAAAGAACCCCGAAACTAATACAAGAATCACATTTCAGAACATGTTTCTACAGTGTTGGGTGAGGTTCTGTGTACGTTTGTATTGAGACTGTACGTTGGTGTGTGTTAGTGTGTGTTGGTGTGTCCGTACAAAGGAGCCATCCAGTACTTATACCACCAAGAAAGGTACTATCTATAGAAGGCTGGTCCTATAAGCATACTGTCCATATAAGGTCATAAATGGATGTATAGTTATTAGCTGTTCAAGTTGCTAACAGATGCTTCCAGTTACTAAAAAGATGTATTACAAGACCTCTTGTCAACCGAAAAATGAATCCCCGTATCATCTTATCAAAGTAGCAGATTTCAGTGCCAGTGTCCATTCTTAAAATAAGCATATTTCGCATTCTTACAGAGAAATGAGTACACCTCAATGTTGTAACACAATATTCTACACCAGGTTTAAGACTAAAGTAATGAAGCGAAAAAAAATCAATCAATCTTTCACCCTTCATATTTAGAGTTCTTCTCTCAAACAGAAAACACTCTGTTCCACTTTACAGGAAGTGCTCCACTGTGTTTTTTGTTTTTTTTCCAAAATTTGTTTATTTAGCTTATGCAGAAATTGTACAATGTACATTCACATATCACAAATAGTGAGAAAGTAAAAAAATATTCTGCACAATTTCCTTTTATAACACAATGATACACAGACAAAAACATAAACACCACACTAACATTCTCCATCCAAATGACAAAAAGGAAAAAATGCAGTTACCCGTCCTAACCATGCATATACATACATACATACACACATAGATACACGTACATATGCATATACATAAATATAGAAGGGAAGTTAATTTGTTGTACTACTCGGAACAGTGGATGCCATATTTGTGCAAACCTATCAGAGGAGCCGTGAAGTGTCAATCTTATCTTCTCAAGTTTAAGAAAATAGAGTATATCTCTGAGCCACTGTATAAATGATGGAGGCTGTGGGGACTTCCATTTCAATAAAATTACCCTCCTTGCAAGAAGGGTCATATAAGCAAGGGAGTTCCTCTGGGAGTTGGAAAGAGAGAGTGGCCCTACAAAAATCCCAAATAAGGCACTCAAAGGATTTGGGTGAATTTTCTTGTCAATAACACTTGAGATTATTGAAAAAATTTCGGTCCAATAACCAGAGTCGTGGACATAGCCAGAATGTATGAATAAGGTTTTCCGTTGATTGTTGGCACCGGTCACATAATGGAGAAATATTGGGGTATATTTTGGATAGGCGTGATTTTGTATAATAAACTCGGTTAACAAGTTTACACTGTATAAGACTGTGCCTAGCACAAATGGAAGACTTATGTACTCGTGTTAAAATTCATGACCAGGGTTAGAGGGTTAGGGTTAGGTTAGGGTTAGGGTTAGGTTAGGTTAGGTTAGGGTTAGGGTTAGGGTTAGGGTTGGGTTAGGGTTAGGGTTAGACAGAGTCTCAGCAAGATCTCCCTCCCAAAGGGCCCTCACTGAGTCAAGAGAATTTGAGCGAATAACTGATATCTGATTATAGGCTAACGAAATAGACTCTT